>NC_136955.1:1470000-1527500 GCF_032717465.1 Coenobita brevimanus | reverse complement strand
CAACCAGGATCATTAGGGAACGTAGATCATCTGCTGAAGATGACGGTTCTCCCGGAGATGGCCGCCTCACATCCGACGACGAAGCAACACTCAAGACGGAGAGTGAAAATGTCATACACGCACTGAAGACGTCATCATCTTCCAACAAGGCCTCCACCAGGCGATCCTCAAGAGAAGAAAGCACCACCGTTACCACCTCCAGCTCCAGAAAGTCCTCGAGGGATGAGAGCTCTACCACTTCCACCTCCAGAACCTCCAGGTCAAAACAGTCGGAGATTCCCGTACGCAAGGACTCATCCCCCCGCAAAGTTACCGAAAGAAAGATCTCAAAGGAACTCGACTTCAGCCAGACCCGCCGTACTCCTTCCGACAAGGGATCACCAACCTCTCCTACCAAACGCTCCCCAGGTGAATCTCCCTCCAAGACCCAACCCTCACGTCGGACAGGAGCACAGAAGGATTCCCCCACCTCCCCTCCCAAGTCACCAACTCGCAGGGCTTCTCCTCCTCCAAAGAAGTCTCATCTTTCAGAGGTGGAGGCTAAGATGGAAAAGTCTATCAAAGGCGAGTTGGAAAAGCTGGATTCATACCTTAAGTCCGGTGCAAATGACGATGATGAGATAATCCACGAGGAGGAGGAGGATGTGGTAGATGAATCAGGTAACGTGGTGCGCATGGTGGTGCAGACGACCCGGAAGAAGGACGGCACCGAATGCACCGCCCGCAGAGTTGCCAGGTCCACCAGGGTTGTTGACAGCGAGAGTGAGATTGATGAGATTCTGATTGGCAACCCCGAACATGAAGTGGTAGAGCGAGATGTGTCCGAAGAAGAAGACAAAGATGGTAATAAGATCAAAATCATCACCGAGACACGAAGGCGTCCAGATGGCATCACTTACACCACCAAGAACGTGCTGAAGACTTCCAAGATCTTTGACTACGACCACCCTGAGGATGTGGCCTACAATGAAGACGATGAGCTGATTTCCACCGACCAGTTCGAGGAAACCGACGAGAACGGCATCACCATACGGACAGTTACCGAGACAAGAAGGAAGCCGGGAGGAATGGAATACACCACTAAAAAGGTGTACAAGACTGCCAAGGTTAGCACCCACATCACTCCCTCCGATGATGATGAGGTGGTTGACAAGCAGGAGACCGAAGAGACGACGGCCGATGGCTCAACAATCCGTACTGTGATAGAGACCAGGCGGACCAAGACGGGAGACGAATACACCCACAGGCAAGTGTTTCGCTCCCGCAGGATGACCCTCTCAGGCGTTGATGTCCAGCAGGGTCTCCCCACCATGGCCAATGATGATGAAGTGCTCAGCAAGAAAGAGAAAGAAGAGACTGAGGAATCCGGCCACAAAATCAAGGTTGTCACAGAAACCCGTCGCAGAAAGGACGGTTCCACTTATTCCTTTGAGTATGTCCTCAGGAGCTTCCAGGGTACTGAGGATGATGTGAAGAGGATGCCTGTGAAGAGCTCAGGCTCATCTAACATTGCAGTGAGTGCTGATGATAAATTGTTGAAGGAGGATGTGAAGGAAGAGGTGCAGGAAGATGGATCGGTAGTAAAGACAATCATCGAGCGACGACGGGCGAAGGATGGAACCGAGTATCTGCGTCACCGCATCATGAGGATTCCCAAAATGCCAGAGCCAGTGCTACAGGTGGCCAGTCTGCAGGATGAAGTACTGCAGGAGAACGTGGATGAGAAGACGCTGGGTGATGGCTCCCACTACAAAGCCGTGACGGAGCGTCGGCGCAGCAGCGTGTCAGGAGTGCAGTACACCCTACGCAGGGTGTCACGTGTGTACCAGCAGCACTGTCTGCACCCTACTGCCTCCTCTGATGAGGTTCTGGATGAAAATGTGACTGAAGAAGAGACCGATGATGGTACCACCGTGAAGACAGTGATCCAGCGCGTCCAGCGCCCTGATGGCTCAGTGTACACCACTCATAATGTGCACAAGACATTCAGCTCCCCTGCACCCATCACTGTCATTGGCTGTGAGGATGATGAACTTATTGATCGACAGGTGAATGAACAAGAGACTGAAGATGGTTACATCATCAAGACCGTGACAGAAACACGCAGGCGCACCGATGGGATGCAGTACACGATTGAACGGGCTGAGAGAAGCACTCGTCACATCTCACATATGGAATTCTCCGTCCGTCCTGACCGCAACAAGAGACCTGGTGATGTGGTTGAGATAGGCAGCCCAGATGACACTGTGGTGAGTTGTGAGGAGAAGGAGATGGAAGAGGAGGATGGCACAGTTGTAAAGACTGTTGTAGAGGTGAGGCAGCGAGTGGATGGCAGCCAGTACACCGCCAAGACAATCGTTAGATCCACTCCAGTTCTGGTTCCTGAGCGAGAGACAAGTTATGTTGTCATCAAGTCAGATGGTGATGAAGTTGAAGCTGGCCTTGTCCCCTCACTGGATGATGAATTAGTCTACACACGCAAGAAGCAAGAGATTGGAGAAGATGGCGAGCCAATCACGATCATCATTGAGACTCGGCAGAGCAAAACAACTGGTGAAAAATACAACATAACAAAGAGAGTCTACACCAAGGACGTTCTTTTGACTGAGGAGGGTGAGAAGGAGATACCAAAGACCAGAGTGAAATCCACTTTGGTTGCCAACATCGGTGCAAAACTAACTTCCCCATCCAAACCTGCTCCTGCCACAACTACATTCCCTAGAGGAACTCCAAAGACTACCCCTGGCCAGAAGGTTAACCCAGCCCTGAGAAACACAACCCCTCGCACCGCTCCAACCCCCAAGCCCACCAGAACCAGCCCCAGCACCTCACCCACTCGCAAAGAACCAAGCAGACCCGCAGAACAGCCGAGCAGACCTGCAGAACAACCAAGCAGACCCGCAGAACAGCCAAGCAGACCCGCAGAACAGCCAAGCAGGCCCGCAGAACAGCCACGTAGACCCACAGAACAGCCACGTAGACCCACAGAACAGCCAAGCAGACCCGCAGAACAGCCAAGCAGACCTGCAGAAGAGCCAGAGGAGGAACCAGACACCATCCCTTACGGCTCTGTCTCAGCGCTGAAGAACCGGTTTGCTCCCACACCAAGAAAGCCTCAAGAACCAGGTGACAGGACAACATCAAGGCCAGACCGTCAGAATACACTTAACAAGAAGAAATTCTTTGAAGATGCTGCCAAGAATGCTGCCACTACTTCCCCAAGCCCCAAGTCTTCTCCAAGGAGGCCTGAACCCTCTATTGAAGTAAAGCTTAGAGTTGGAAGAGATGAGGCTCTGACTGAAGAGGTGACAACACGCGATGTAACATACAAGACCGAAGATATAAGGAACATTGATGAAGAAATTGCTAAACTGGAAGAGCAAGAAAAGGAGCGATATGAGAGGGATGTGGAGGAAGAACCGGAGGATGAAGAAGAAATAACAACATCGCCATCAGAGGAGGAGCCTCAAGAACCTGTGACCAAGAAGCCTCAGGCAACAAAGAAGTCTGGAGTGACACCAAGGAAGCCCACGGACAGAACAAGGAGGCCTGTGGAGGAAGAACCAAGAAAGAGACGCGAGGTGAGTCCAAGAAAACCCGAGGAACCATCGCGCCGCACTACCAGGAAGCCAGTGGGTAGAGATGAGCCCACCTCCCGGCGTGTGACTGCCACAAGGGAACCAGTAACGAGGGAATCACCTAAACGTGCACCCAAGACCACCACATCCCCACAGCGCGTGTCCCCTCGCCGTGGCCACTCCCCTGACTCAGAGCCAGTTAGCCCCACCAGGACACAGAGAACATCCCCCCGGTCAACCTCAACATCGCCCAAGAAAACATCACCTGAGGGAAGGCCGAGGATGAATGGGGACGTCCATCGAACACCCACAGAGCCAAGGGTGAATGGCGATATAAACAGAACCCCAAGAGGAAGAAAGCCAGTTGAGAGAACTAATGAACCAGAGAGAACAAGGCCAACCAGGCTCTCCCAGACCCCAAGGAAGACGCCCACCACTCGTTCACCAGACAAGCGGGAGCCTACCAAGCCTGTCTCCTCGCGGCCTGGTGATCGCAGAGCTCCATCCAAGACAACCAAACCCAGGTCTCCAGAATCAAAATCAACCCTGGAGCCACACGAGCCAGTCATAACCATGCCGGAAACACCCATGACAGAGGATATGAGGCCACTCCCAGTTGATGGTGAAGATGGTCCTATGATTGAAGACGTCTCTGGTGAGCCTAATCTGCCCTACCACACCATCCAACGCCCGTCAATTGTGCGGGAACCATCGGAGTTTGATATTCCAGAGTCCCAAGAGGAGACCACAGACTCCTCTCCTGATGACCAACCGTCAGATACAGAGCCGAAGAAGAAAACTCCAAGGAAACCCATAACAGATGCAGTCAAGGATGAAGTTCCCAAAGCACGAAAAACGAAGCCCCTGGAAAGCCGCCTCAGCGACAAGAGTCTGACCGGGAGGGACAACGAGCCGGCGAAGAAGAGACCTGAGCCAAAAAGGACCACCAGGGACCGACCATGGCTGACTGAGAAACGCAATTCCTTTGAGAAGAAACCAAGCGAACCTAAAACCACATCTACTCGGCCTGGGGAGGACAGGAAGACCCCAGAGAAGAAGAAGGCGTTTGAGAGGAAGCCCAGCAGAGAGGTTGTAAAGGAACCAAGGAAGGAACCTGAGGTGGAGGAGCCAGAGAGTCCTGATGAGGTTCCAGAGTCCCCGAGAGACAGGTCACCAGCCAGAAAGGAGCCAGAGAAAGAGCGACCAGTAACCAAGAAGACAGAGGAAATAACGTCCAGGGTGTTCAGGGATGTCGAGCGATCTGTTGCCTCGCAGATCATCCCAGACAAGGACATTTCAACTTCAGAAGTGGCTGCGCGGCGATCACTCTTCACTGGCCGAGCCTTCCAGCCCGACACCAAGAAAGACAAACCGACCAGAAAGGTGTCGTATGAAGTGAAGGAATCTGTGTTGGCGCGCAAGTCACTGTTTGAGCAGCCCAAGCAGGAGCCGGTACCTTCCCCAATCCGCCGGCCTGTCCTCAAGACCAAGAGAGATGAACCACCCAAGGCAGAGAAACCAGAGGAGCGGCAGCCAGTTAAAGAACCGCTTATTGTGCCCAAGTACATCCATCCCCTGGGAGATGACGAAGACGACCAGCCTAAGCCCCAGCCCTCCCCCAGACCAGTTGAGGAGGAGGTAAAGATGACGTCCAGTAAGCTGGTGATGAACGCCATGGCAGCCACCACCACCACCACCTCCACCACCAGACGCCAGCCAGAGGAGGATACGGTGTCCCCTCGACGCCAACGCTCCCCGTCCCCCTACACCAAAGATGCCTCACCCAGCCCCCGCAGCAAGGAGGGGTCGCCCGCACCACGCAGTAAAGAAGGCTCACCTGCCCCCTTCTCTAAAGAGGGATCGCCCAGCAGGTACGAACAACAAACGCTTTATTTGGTCTTGCCTGAAGCCCTCTGACTGATGTGGCCTATTAAAGCAGCTGACATTCATAAAAATTTATCTATTTATCAACCTCTATCCATCTATCAATCTATCTGCCTATCACTTTATCTATTTACCTATCTGTCTATCCATCTATCTATTGCCAGATGCTGTAATCCTGTAAGGTGTGGCCACAAACAAATCACCTCCACATCACCCTGTCCTCTGCCATGTATCTGCCCTCCCTCTAACACCCCTCCCCTCCCTGTCTCTCGTATATCTCTCCACTCCATCCCTCCATCTCAAAAACAGTAAACAGAGATCTGGTTTTATATATTCCTCATAATCTTTGCATTACACAGAACAAACACAAATTAATAAGTAAGAAAATACCCAATAAATTGCCTCCAAGGTGACTCCATGTTCCATTTGTTTAGAGTAAAAAATGAATTACCTTTTTATCAAGCAGTATCACGGGGAAAAATAATAATGGAATAACTGTGTCAATTTTGGGATTATTGCAGTATAGTTCTTTCAGCTTAACTTGGCCCAGATGTTCGTCCTCTTGCAGCTTATTTCACGTAGCTCAGTGGCAGTAAAAGACAATACTGTGGCTCTACATCCTATCCATAGCACTTCTTCATGACTAGCATCCTATTCTAGCCTTCATCTACTGCCACAGCTCTGCATTCAAAGTGGAGGGATGGTAATTTTAGTCGAAGTTAGAGTTAAACAAGTAATGAGTGTGATCTAAACATAGTCCATTTACCTTTACCTGGCTCAGAGTTTTGTCCTTTTGCAGCTTAATTCATGTAACTCAGTACCAGAATAATAATAATAATAATAATAATAATAATAATAATGATAATAATAATGATAATACAGTAGTAAGGTGTCTGTCTGTCTATATCCAGATGCCATAATCTGGTAAGGGGTTGGGTTTGTCTTTGAGTTAGTTGTTTTATGGGAAGGGGCACTAACCTTCTGCCAACCCACTTGTTGACATGTAGGGAACCGGTATGGGTTGGTTATATGCCTACCACCATATAAACAGGAAACCATTAGGCTTGTCACTCAATGTAAAGCCACCTGAAAAGGAAAGAGGAATTATAAAAAGTGACAAGAAAGATGGGGGATATAGCAAGAGAGGAGGGCAGACAAAAAAGGAATGAAAAAAGTGAAGGAAGAAGCAGGCAGCACTACATCAAGTGTGTGGATGATTGGAGAAATAGGAAGGGAGGAGGACAAACACAGAAAAAGAAGGAAATAGGTGAAGGAAGAAGTAGAAAGAGAGGAGGGGAGACACAGAAAAACGATGAAATAGCTGAAGAAAGAAGTAGGCCGCGCCAATAATAATAATAATAATAATAAAATAATACTTCCACGCACACAGGTTCATGAAGTAGAAAGAGAGGAGGGGAGACACAGAAAAACAATTAAATAGGTGAAAAAAGAAGTAGGCCGCACCAATAATAATAATAATAATACTTCCATGCACACAGGTTCGTGACAGGTAAACCCATTGACTCGGGCATCAACACAAATAAGTTGCGTCGTGTGGAGAGGGCCGGCAGCCAAAAGAAACTCCTGGAAGACCTGGAGGTGTCCACTGAAACCCTGCCTCACTACCTCGTCAACATCCACACCATCACCGACGTCACAACGCTGGAGATGATGGTGGGTGGTGGTAGTAGTAGTTGTAGCAGTAGTTGTTGTAGTGGTAGTAACTTGAGATGAAGGTGGGTTTTTATAGAATTCAGTAATTGAGAGTAGTAGTAGTAGAAGTTATTGAGTTTTTTTGAAGAGTGACTTTTTTCCTGATGTAGTAAAATTTGATGGGTTTTCTGAAAGCTGTGGGGAGTTTTTTGAATGCTGTAGTGATTTCTTTCTTTCTTTCTTTTTTTAATTTCTGTGAGCAGTTTCCTGAGATTGCTGTGATTTTTCTGAGATGGATGTGAGTTTGCCAATCCATCCATCCATCCATTCATTCATTCATTCATTCGTTCGTTCGTCCATCCATCCATCCATCCATCCATCCATCCATCCATCCTTCCTTCCTTCCTTCCATCCATCTATCCTTCCATGCAACCATCCATCCATCATCCATCCATCCATCCATTCTTTCATTCATTCATCCATCCATCCATCCATTCTTTCATTCATTCATTCATCCATCCATCCATCCATCCATCTATATATCTATCAGTCCATCTCCCCATGCCCTGACTTACAACCCTACCTGCTTATTGAATTCGTCTTTCCCTCAGCTGGAGAAGGCTGAAAGTTACGAGGAGAGACGCCTGATCCGAGGCCAGCTACGCAACGCCAAGCGGCCCGGAGGCACCATCTCCTCACCAGCCCCGACGAGGAGGCCAGCACCGACCGACACCGCCCCTAAGACTTCCGCTCCGGCCCAGAAGACACCCCAACGCAAACCATCCGCCGAGCCCAAGACGCGGGAGCCTGTGGAGAAGGACGACACCCCACGAAAGCTGTCCAAGAGTGAGTTTTTGCCGTGCGTTTGACAGTTCGTGTTTGTGATGTTCTCTTTATGCGTCAGTTTTCTCTCTGTCTCTGTCTCTGTCTCTTTCTGTCTGTCTCTCTCTCTCTCTCTCTCCCCAGTGTCTTCCTAATATGCCACTTCTTTCTTCTTTTTCTTTTTCCAGTGTCCTACTTACATTCATTTTTTTTCTTTTTCTTTTTTACAATGCTCTGCTTACATGTCACTTATGAAGATAGGGAGATAGCAGTTTTGGGCCAGGTTAGAATGAAAAGAGTATAGAGTACGTGTAAAACCAAATTGACGGTTTCCCCCAAATTACAGTTCTAGATATGTGAAAAAAGTTATAATATTTTTTAACACATCAGTGGCATATAAAGTGGACTTCAGTGTACAGTACTTCCTTCTCCTCTTGTCTGACTCTCTGTGGTGGTGGAGAGGGTGGCCTTCACATGGTGGCACTGATATAACTGGTCGGTGGAGCTGCCTGGTTATACAAACGTCCCTCAACTCCCTCCCTATCCCCCGAAAGGACCATGGTGGACTGCAGGGGAGAGCAACTTCAGCCTGCAGTCCACTGGGTTCATGTTTAGATGAACCTAGGGCTACTACTACTACTACTACTACTACTACTACTACTACTACTACTACATGACTCTGTGTGACTGTAGCATTGACAAACTTCCCTTTTCCTGTACCTTTGAATGGAAAAACTGTTCATAAAGCATTCAGATTAACCCCTTCTGTCCTGTATTCAAAATCACAGTAGGAATCCTCGTAACATTTCCTTTTGTGATTTATTTTGCCTGTTACACCTCGACATTCTCTTGTCTGTTTTTATTTTTTTTTTCATTTCACTGTTTTTTTATTTTCCTTATTTCAATATTTTATTTATTTATTTATTTATTTATATATTATTGCCTTCTCAAGAAATGCATGTAGTTAGGTCTTCAACACACTTATACTTCTCTTGGTAGGGGTAATAATTTTTCACAAGTATTTCTTCACAGCCTTGAAAGTTTTTGCGACACATGATGAAATACTTGCACCCATAATTCAGTTTTAAGTGTCTCTGTATAAGATTGAAAGTTTTTGTGACACATGATGAAATTAGGATCAGAGAGGGAAAGGAAGACAGCTGAGAATGAAGAGAGAAACCAGTACTGTACACAGGAAAAATCATCCAATATTTTACCAATATTCCTGGAATCGAACCTGGCAGACTGTGACAATGCGAGAAAACTTTTACCTGGTCGTGGTGTAGTGGTGTGCTGCCTGGCTCTCACCTGAGGGTCCTGGGTTCGATTCCCGGCGTATTGGTAATATATTGGATGGAAGACAGCTGAGAGATGAAGCGCTGAAAAAGAAGAAAAAAGTGTTGGAATGACATAGGAGAGGGTGAAGAAAAACGGTACTACATTTACAGTGGATGTGATAGAAAGCATTAGGAGAAATACATTGAGGAGGATGGAGAGAGAGACTAACTAGGAGTATATATATGTGAGTGATGTGGAGGGGGAGGAGAGGGAGGGGGAGACTGAGGATGAGATGGAGGAATGGAGTGGAGAGGTATATGAGAGAGGGGGTGTAAGTTGCGGGGATGGAAAGAGAGACTAACTACTAGAGTGTATGTGAGTAAGGTAGAGGGAGAGGAGAGGGAAGGGGAGACTGAGGATGAGATGGAGGGAAGGAGTGGAGGGGTGTATGACAGAGGGAGGTGTAAGTTGGGGGGAGGGCAGTGATTTGGCAGGGAACAGGGCAACATGGAGGTGATTTGTTCGTGGCCACCCCTTGCAGGATTGAGACATCTGGCCATAGATAGATAGATAGAAACATGTAGATAGATAAACAATGTGAGGAATATCAGTACACAGAGAAATTACAACCATTATGAAAGAAAATCAGAGTTAAATCAATATTGTGTTGAGTCATTATTTTGTTTTCAGCTGAGGTAAAGGTGAAACAGTACTAGATTTGAAAAAAGAAAATACTCATTAACTTTTTACTAAGCTGTATATATTGCAAAACAGGAGTAGCTTGAATTAATATGGTGTTTGTTGGTGAGATTAACTTTTTTTGAAACCCTGTGTAGATTTTGCTGCGTCAGTCTTCTGTATATAAACTGCTATTAATATGAATGAGGCTGTGTGGATGTTCTTTCTCATATCCTTTGCTGTTGGCCAAATAAATATCGGAGGAAAATAAGAGTATGTTTGATCTGAGGCCTACTGGGTGTTTGGATTATGTAACGGTTCATTTGTTTGTTTGAAAAATGGAAGTGTTTGAATTTCTTTGGCCAACAGGATCGTAAAGAACTTCCTCTGTCCCATATCCCCTCCCAAGCCTTTTTCCTCCCGCCTCCAAGTATATTTCCTCCCTTCTCCTAAGCCTTTTCCCTCCCTCCTTCCAAACCTTTTTCCTCCCTCCTCTCAAGCCTTTGTCCTCCTGCCTTCCAAGCCTCTTTCCTCCCTCCTTCCAAGCCTTTGCCCTCCCTCCTTCCAAGCCTTTGTCCTCCCTCCGCTCAAGCCCTTTTCTTCCCTCCTCCCAAGCCTTTGTCCTCCCTCCGCTCAAGCCCTTTTCTTCCCTCCGCTCAAGCCCTTTTCTTCCCTCCGCTCAAGCCCTTTTCTTCCCTCCTCCCAAGCCTCTTTCCTCCCTCCTCTCAAGCCTTTTCCCTCCTGAGCCTTTTTCCTCCCTCCTCTCAAGCCATTTTCTTTCTGAGCCTTTTTCCTTCTTCCTCCCAAGCCTTTTCCTCCCTCCTCCCAAGCCTCTTTCCTCCCTTCTCCCAAGCCTTTTTCCTCCTTCCTCCCAAGCCTCTTTCCTCCCTCCTCCCAAGCCTTTTTCCTCCCTTTAAATCCCTGCTCTTGAGATGCCTGCACTCTAACACTAGCCTCTAACCTCCTCACACTAGCACCCTCCCCTCTCACTCTGGTCACCTCCGCACCCCTCTCTTCTGCACTGCGAGGCCCACCAACCTCTGCTGAAGCCTCTCCCCTCCCTGCTGAAGCCTCTTACAAATCCGCTGAAGCCTCAACCCCTACCGCACCCCTACCCTGCACTCTGCGAAGCTCACCACCACCTTCTGAAGCCTCTCCCCTCCCTGCTGAAGCCTCTCACACATCCGCTGAAGTCACAACTCCTACCGCCAGTGCCCCTCCTCCCCGTCGAGCCTTCAGGAGACAAAATTCGGCCACAGACAATGAAGGTTTTGTCCTATCTCCACCGCGAGACAGAGACGGAACTGTCATGGTCGGGGTGAAGGGCATAACTCATAAGATCGGCATGTTTGAGTGTGAGTATTGGGGCTTGTGTAGTGTAGTGGGTAATTGGGACTTGTATGTGAATATTGGGGGCTGTGTAGTGGTAATTGGTAGTGTGTCCTGTAGTGGTAATTGGAGCCTGTGTAGTATTGTGGGCAGTTGGTAGTGTGCACTGTAGTTGTAGTGGGCGTTGTGAGGTGTGTGTGGTGTTGATGCTTCACCGTATTGCATGTTGTGAAGAATTTGCTCAAGGACTGACCACTAACCGAAGTAGTAGCGGTGGAAGGGGGGAAGAGGGAGAGGGAGGCCAAGAATGAGATGGAGGGATGATGTGGAGAAGTATATGAGGGAGGGGGATGTGAGCTGAGAGCAGGGCAGTGAAATGGTGGGGGACAGGGCGACAGGGAGGCGATTTGTTTGTGGCCACCCCTTACGGGATTAAGGCATCTTGCAATAGATAGATAGATAGTAGTGGTGGACAGTTTGTTGCACCATAAAATCCTAAACTGTTCTTCCCCCTGCAGTTTAAGACATCAGACAGCATTATCTTCGTGATGGAAAACTGATCTTTTAATGGTCCTATGAACTCTCGTCTTTCCCCCCCATGTTTTTTTTTTGTAGTCAGATTTTTCATAAGAGGTAGCGAAGGGAGGGAGAGGGAGGGGAAGACCAAGAATGAGGTGGAGGGATGGAGGTGAGAGGTATATGAGGGAGAGGGGAATGAGTTGGGAGAAGGGTAGTCAAATGGTGGATGACAGAGCGACTTTGGGGCGTTTTGTCTGGGGCCACCCTTTGCAGGATTAGGGTGTCGGGCTATAGACAGATACATAGATAGTGCAGTTATCATTTGTAGTATATGATTAAATTTGGCTCTCCGATATCTTGTTTTTATTATTTCTTGGAGGGAACAATTTTGTGGACTCCTGGCCGTTAGTTCCTTCTTCCTTACATTTAAAAAAAAAACAAGAAAAGGCAGTAAATAAGAGTATAGAAGTAATAGACGATAAAGCTTAATATTATCTGTTCTTAGAGGCAGGCTTGAGTCCTTGGGCCAAGAAATCTAAATCCACACTGTACTGTAAACACCTTGCCAAGAACAGTACCCCACCAGCCTGCCAAACTAAGTGGGCTTTTATGCTGCTGTTCATGAGCTGAGTGGTTGTTGTATTGATCTAGGCTGCTGCATATGATAGATCTAAGTGTGAGAGAGATGGAACCCATTTTAAATAGGAGCGAATGTGAAATCCGTTTTATGTAAGAACGAAAACCGAGTCTCCAGCCTGTCCCCACTTCCTGCCTAAGCCCCTTGTGCAATACGGCCAAACATACTGACTGATATGCTCCTCAGAGATATATCCTGCCAGTCAGAGGTAGAGTAGATGTTAGACAGTGACGTTAGAAGGATACAAGCCAATACAATTTGCCCTCACCTTGACAGACACTAACAGCTGGCTTGGTGTTATGAGGGGGATATGAGGCTGAGAGTTGGGACTGGGACTGGGGCTAGGACTGGGACTGGGATTGAGATTGGGGCTGGAATTGGGACTGGGGCTGACCTCCAACTCATCTGTGCCAGTGGGGATAATAAAAGTTGTTGTTGTTGTTGTTGCAAGGCAGAAGGTGTTGTTGTGGCAAGCCCAGGGTCATCTCACTGTGAACCCAGTGGACTGCAGGAAATTGGTAACTTTCGGTCACTCCCAGAAATATTTTATTGAGATTATATTGAAGGACTGTGTGTGTTGTGGTAGTGTGGTGTGTGTGGTGAATATGTTGTGGTGTGGGGAGCTGTGGTAAAGTAAAGCAAGAAGTAAGCAAGAGATATGTCCTTGGGGTGAAGAAGTTGTTAATGTAGTTGTAAAATGTGTAGTAATAATATCCAACACATTTTTCAGTCACCCGAAGATATTCTCCTGTTCCATAGAGGGTGAGGTTCTGTTGGCACGGTTTTATCATTGTCGGTCACACATCCTTCTTCCCTTCTTCATTAACAAGTCAAAATACAGCTGGAAAATAATACTTCACCCTTCCCATCAACTCAAGTCACTCCACTCTGCCCTCAAAATTTTGCTGCCAGCAGATCTCAACACACACACATCACACAGCTCACTCTCTGAATGCACACAGCTCTTCACAACACACTCACCCCTTGCATCCCACTTTTAGAACACAAAGTACAGCTCACAGACAGTCTGCCATCCCTTCAGTGTTGTTCAGCCCCTCACACCACCACACACTTATGTACTTCATGCACCTCATTTACAACACACTTACCCCCTGCACTTCACTCTTACAGCACACTTACCCCCGCACTTCACTCTCACAGCACACTTACCCCCTGCACTTCACTCTCACCGCACACTTACCCACCTCATGTACCTCACTCTTACAGCACAACACACCCCGTGCACTTCACTCAGCACAGCCCTAATATAACCCTTAAAAAATTCTCTGGGAGCACCCGTTTGAAGTGGCCAATTTCCTTCAGTCCACCAGATTTAGGTCCACATAAACCTGGGGTCAACAGCACCAGGGCATGTAGCTTTGAGGCTGCAGGATTAAAAGATCAGTGAGTGGAAGGGTGTTGTGTGGGTGTAGGTGTATTTATAGTGTCTGTATTGCTGTTATTGTGTGATATGATCTATGCTTGAATGATACTGTACTTAGATTTTGTTTATTTCATGCTGAGATGCCTGCCATGATGATTTCTGTTGTATCATATATGTAAAGGCTCCAACGTGCTTGCATGCGTCGGCCTTGGTCACCTAATGGCGGCCTTCCATGCTGCTTGATCTCTGGCAGCCTCCCTATTCAGTTCTTCATCTCTGGCAGCCTCCCTCTTCAGTTCTTCATATCTGGCAGCCTCCCTATTCAGTTCTTCATCTCTGGCAGCCTCCCTATTCAGTTCTTCATCTCTGGCAGCCTCCTTCTTCAGTTCTTCATCTCTGGCAGCCTCCCTATTCAGTTCTTCATCTCTGGCAGCCTCCTTATTCAGTTCTTCTTCTCTGGCAGCCTCCCTCTTCAGTTCTTCATCTCTGGCAGCCTCCCTATTCAGTTCGTCATCTCTGGCAGCCTCCCTCTTCAGTTCTTCATCTCTGGCAGCCTCCCTCTTCAGTTCTTCATCTCTGGCAGCCTCCCTATTCAGTTGTTCATCTCTGGCAGCCTCCCTATTCAGTTCATCTCTGGCAGCCTCCCTAGTCAATCCCTTATCCCTGAGGTCACTCTCTTTGTCCACATCCCAGGTCTTTTTCAGTCTGCCTCTCACAACCCTAATCCCGACGTTCACTCTTCTCACCTTCAGCACTCAATTGTCATCCTCCATCCTTTCCATAACTCAAATTTCCAGAAAACCACTGTATAATGGAGATATAATTAAACAGCCACACCATTGATATATTTAAACTGTTACACCATATACATAAGAACTATGATCAGTATTTTTTTTTATCTCTTTGCTTGTCTTTCACCATTTTCCTTGTTATTTCCGTATTGGGCAGTATTTTCCTTATTCTGTCTTGCCTCTGTAGAAGAAAAGAGGCGTTTGATCTAAGCATGTAGAGTAAATAGCTTGTGTTATACCAAGAAAAATGTAACTAAGTATTTTGACATATTAAGCCCCTTGCTATAATGATAGTTCATATTTTATTCTTCTTGTCTTTAGTAGTAATAGAAGTAGAAGTAGTAGTAGCAGTTGTGGTAGTAGTAGTTGTTGTGGTATTATTATTATTATTATTATTATTATTATTATTAGTAGTAGTAGTAGTAGTAGTAGTAGTAATAGTAGTTGTAGTAGTAGTATACCCAGGTTCATCTGAAATGTGAACGTGGTGGACTGCAGGCTGAAGTTCCCCCTCCCCTGCACTCCACCATTGTCCTTTTGGGGGATAGGGAGGGAGTTGAGGGACACTTGTATAACCGGGCAGTGGAGCTGCCACCACATGAAGGCATCCACCAATTTCTTCAATTTTGGGGAGACTGTGTTAAATTGGAGGGGTTTAAATTTAGCCCTCAGTAACCCCTTCACAACGAGGGGGGTCCAAACTTTTTAAAATATTCCGATACAAGATACAAAAATGTGGAAAAAGTGAAAAATATATGAAAAAGGTATGACAAAAATGAAAAAAATATCCATTGTTTGAGAGGGTAAGAGCAAGCATTTTATCCTTTTGTGTTTGTGTAAAAAAAAATCATGTCTTGGTGTATGTGAATGAGTGTGAGTTGTTTGTTCAAGTGAGTGTGAGTTGTTGGTGTATGTGAATGAGTGTGAGTTGTTGGTGTATGTGAATGAGTGTGAGTTGTTGGTGTATGTGAATGAGTGTGAGTTGTTTGTGCAAATGAGTGTGAGTTGTTTGTGCAAGTGAGTGTGAGTTGTTGGTGTATGTGAATGAGTGTGAGTTTTCTTGTTTGTGTATGTGAATGAGTGTGAGTTTTCTTGTTTGTGTATGTGAATGAGTGTGAGTTGTTTGTGTGAGTGAGTGTGAGTTTTCCTGTTTGTGTGTGTGAATTAGTGTGAGTGTCAAGTAAGGATGCATTTTCTTCTTTTATTTTTTCAATTATGAAGCAAAAACCTTCAATATACTCCCCTACTCAAAGTTATGGTATATTTTCTGCTTGCGTATAACCTCCTTCATATTTTTCCTAATCTTTTTTTAATTTTCAGACACTTTTCATAGACCCTCTTATGATATACACTAATATTTGTACGTGTGTGTCTGTGTTTATGTATGTTTATTTTCTTGTGTGTGTATGTGTGCTTATTTTGTGGGTGTATGTATGCTTAGTTAATGGGTATATGTTTGTTTATGTGCTATTTATGTGTGTGTGTGTGTGTGTGTGTGCGTGTTATTTTTTGTGTGTATGTTTGTGTGTGTGGCCAACGGCCATACCACGTTGAGTACACCACTTCCCGTCCGATCAGCGAAGTTAAGCAACGTTGGGTCTGGTTAGTACCTGGATGGGTGACCGCCTGGGAACACCAGATGCTGTTGGCATCCCTACGTGTCAAGTGGGGTTGGTGGAGGACTAGTGCCCCTTCCTGTAAAACAATTAACTCTAAGCCCTTGGCCACCCCGTTTGGGATACATGGCGTTTGGCAATGAATGAATGAATGAAAAAATGTTTGTATGTGTGTATTTTTGTGTGCATGTGTACTTTTGTGTGTGTATGTTTATGTGTTATTTTTGTGTATGTATGTTATTTTTGTGTGCATGTATGTGTTATTTTTTTGCATGTGTGTGTTAATTTTGTGTATATGTTATTTTATGTGTGTGTGTGTTTATGTGTTTTTGTGTGTGTGTATGTCTTCTTCTTATGTATGTGTGTGTTTATGTGTTTTAATTTCTGTGCCATCTAACATTCAGCATTTGCTTTTGTTTATAAGTTGCCTGCCTCAGTCTCCTCTTGTGGTTACCCTGTCTCTCCTCACTATCATCTTGTTTTGGTAATTTTCTGTGTGTTTTTTCTATGTTTTCTTTTGCAGTCTTTCCTTTTTCATATTAAAGTTTATCAAGACACACTTCCATCGCTTCTCTCCTGGCATTTCTTTTTTTGTTTTATTCTGTTTATTTCTCTCTCTCTCTTTTTTTTCTCTCTTCTTTTTCATATATCAGTTTATCATGACACTTATCACTTCTCTTCTGATGTTCCCTTTTTCGTTCGTTTCTCTTTTTATTTTTTTCACTCTCTCCTCTTTCATATTAAAGTTTATCATAACACACTTCCTTCGCTTTTTCTCTGAACATTCCATTTTTTTCATTTTTTTTCTGTTTTTTTTTTAATTTCTCTTTCTTTTTCACTTTGTCCTTTTTCATATGTCAGTTTATCATGACTTACTTACTTCACTTTTTTTTTGCATATTTTTTTCTCTTGTTTATGCCTTTTCTTTTCTGTCTGTACATTTTCTTTCCAGTGTCTTTATTTTCTTACTTTTCTTTATATATTTCCCTTCAGTAGCTCTCTTTATTATACGTTTTATTCTTTAGTTTATGCCTTCTCATTCAGGTCTCATTTGTTTGTATTCTTGTTGGTTAAGGAAGCTCCCTAATACCTTTTCCTAAGTGATTTATTTACTTCAACTCACTGTCCATTTCTGTGTCTCATAAATCCATCCAATACCTTCATACTCTGAATAAATAATGTACAAAAGGATATTAACCAGACATATCCAAAAATAAGTTGCTAAGGAAATGGTGTTAGGACCATAAATCCCTCCAATATCACCATACTCTGCATAAATAACACAAAAGGATATTAACCAGCCATATCCAAAAGTAAATTGCTAAGTAAGTGGTGTTAGGGACCATAAATCACTCCAATATCATCATACTCTGCATAAATAACATACAAAAGGATATTAACCAGCCATATCCAAAAATAAATCACTGAGAGAAAGGTGTTGGGGAGCTTCCTTACCCGACACGAATGCGAGCTATTGTTTATGACTTATTCACATACCGTCCATTTGTTTACATTTTCACATTTAAGTCCCTCGTTTACATCTTCTTCAGTTTTCAATCATATTTCATTCCTTATTTCCTTTCCGATATCCCTCCACAGCCGAGCCTAAACAATCTCCTTATTTCAGCCTCACACAATTCCTCATTTTTTATCCAATATCCCTTCACAGCCGAGCCTAAACAATCTCCTTATTTCAGCCTCACACAATTCCTTATTTTTATCTAATATCCCTTCACAGTCGAGCCTAAACAATCTTCTTATTTCAGCCTCACACAATTCCTTATTTTTATCTAATATCCCTTCACAGCCGAGCCTAAACAATCTTCTTATTTCAGCCTCACACAATTCCTTATTTTTATCCAATATTCCTCCACAGCCAAGCCTAAAAAGATCGTATATCAGTCACACGATTCCTTATTTTCTCCGATATCCCTCCACAGCCGAGCCCAAACAGCCCACACCAGCCCTGGATCAGCCCTCTACAGACTCCTACAGCCGGGAGCCTAAAAGAGGACTCACCAGGTTAAGGAACGCGACAGACGAACCAACTCAGCCGCGGAAGATTTCAACCGAGACCATCGAGTTGACCAGACCCGAGGAACCCAGGAGGAGGCCATCCACGGAGACCCCAGTCAGACGAGGGGATAGTCCGGAGCGCAGGAGTCCAGAGCGGGTGAGATCGGCAAAGAGTCCGGACCGTAGGAGCCCGGAAAGGAAGAGTCCGGAGCGCAGGAGGCCGGAAGACAGCAGCCCAGAGCGTAAGAAGCCAGAAGAAAAGCCGGAGAAGAACCCAGAGCCCACTAAGACAGGGAGGACCTACGGCACACCTGCACCCACCACAGGTTAGGCATCTGCATTTTTTTTTTTTTTTTTCAATGAAGTCAGACTGATGTTAAGAAAGAAATTGGCCTGTGATCTTGTTGGTGAAGGAGAATAATGATGATGATGATGATAATATTAATAATAATAATAATAATAATAACAGTAACAGTGATGGTGATAATAATAATAATACAGTGACAGTGATGGTGATACTAATAATGATAATAATAATAATAATAATCTTTTTTTTTGTTTCCTAGCTCCTCTTCCTTATCAGTTTCCGTCCCTTTCCAGTTTCTTAATATATTCTAGTATATTATTTATCTAACAATGGTTAGGCCTATAAAAAAAACAAAAACATAACAAGCTGACAAGAGAATGATAATTGTAACATACTAAATAAATCACTAAGGAGGCGATGATAGGAAGTTTCTTATAATTGACAAGCCAGTGATTCTTTGTGTTGATTGCCAGTGGTTTAAGAAAATTAGAAAGGACTATGTTTTCATTAAAATTTTATCTGTTTACCTATCTATCTGTCTATCAATCTATCTGTCTCTATCCAGATGCCGTAATCCTGTAAGGGGTGGCCACAAACAAATCACCTTCATGTTGCCCTGTCCCCTGCCATTTTGCTGCCTTCCCCCCAACTTACATCCTCTCTTTCATATACCTTTCCACTCCATCTTCCATCTCATCCTAAAGAATGGGACAGCATGATTTATTTATTTATTTTCCCTCTTATCTCACAGCCACACCAAGTAACGAGCCATACGTGGAGCCGCTACGATACCAGAAGGGGGATAAACGAACCCCCACTCAGCCAGCCCCCGAGCAGTCAGACGTGGACAAGATCGTGAGTGCGTATGGCGTTGGACCCACGGATGAGAACGGCATCCCACTCTTCGGCCTCAGAGCTTTGAAGAGACGCACCCCAGCAGCCACCACTGTAGGTACGTGTCTCCCAGGGACTTTGAACTCAGCGCGTACAGTGAATGAAGAGACTGATTGTGTTGCTGGTGAAGTGAGGCTGCCTTCAGATTCATGAGGATAATTGTATCGTTTATGTATTGTATTGTTTATGTATTGTATCGTTTATATATTGTATCATTTATATATTTTATTGTTTAATATTGTTTCGTTTATTGTATCGTTCATATATTTTTTCGTTTATATTTTGTATTATTTATATATTTTATCGTTTATATTTTGTAGTGTTTATTGTATCATATATATATTGTATCTTTTATAAAGGCGCCAACATTCTTGCATACGTCAGCCTTGATATCCCAGTGGAGGCTCCCTGTGCTGCTCAATCTCTGGCAGTCTCCTTATTCAGTCCCTTATCCCTGAGGTCACACTCTATGACCCCGTCCCAGGTCTTTTTGGGTCTGCCTGTCACAACCCTGCCCCTGTCCCCTACACCTCTCACCTTCTGCACCCAATACACTATTTACACTATTATTGTTAGTAAAAAACATACTTCATCTCTTTGTGTTATGTTTTATTTAGATTTGGTGAGAAAGAGTTTATGCACAAAGCAGTGTTTTTTCTTCAAGTGTGTTATGATGGAATTTGTTTTTTTCATTGGTGTTGTAAATGATGTATAATGTGAGAGCGATTGGTTAGTCTTATTATTCTGAGACACACTGAATAGGGAGGCTGCCAGAGATTGAGCAACGTGGAAAGCCGCCATTAGGTGACCAAGGCTGATGTATGCAAGCACGTTGGAATCTTTATAAATGATACAATGATTATAAACAATACGATGATTTTAAATGATACGAAGATTATAAATGATCCGATGAATATAAACAATACAACACACAAAAGCCTTGAGTGAAAGAGGGATTTTCTTATATTGGAGCACTTAACCTTGTCCCAGCTCCATTCTCATTCATCTGTCTATCTATCTATTGCCAGACGCCTTAATCCTGTAAGGGGTGGCCACAAACAGCTCGCCTCCATGTCCCCCTGTCCCCCGCCATTTCACTGCCCTGCTCCCAACTCACACCCCCCTCTCTCATATACCACTTCATTCCTTCATCTCATCTTTGGCCTCAACCTCCCTCTCCACCCCTCCACCTCACTCACATACACTCTCCTCATCAGTCTCTTGCTCTCCATCCTCTCTCATCTTTCTATCTATCTATCTATCTATTGCCAGACGCCTCAATCCCGTTTGGGGTGGCCACAAACAAATCGCCTCCAAGTCGCCCTGTCCCCCGCCATTTCACTGCCCTGCTCCCAACTCACACCCCCCTCTCTCATATACCTCTCCACCCCATCCCTCCATCTCATCCTCGGCCTCCCCCTCCCTCTTCCCCCCTCCACCTCACTCACATACACTCTCTTCGTCAGTCTTTCACCCTCCATCCTCTCCACATGGCCAAACCACCTCAGTGTGTTCCTCATAACGCTTCCTATCACATCCACACCACAACGCTCCTTTATATCCTCATTCATCAGCCTGTCTCTCCACGTGACTCCACAGGCTCCTCTTAAATAACTCATTTCCACTGCTCTCACTCTTGACTTGTGTCCTTCCAACAATGTCTAGTCACATCAAATCATGGCGTTCATGTAATCAGACAATTTTTTCTTCTCAAAATCATGGTGTTCACATAATAACTAAATTTTTCTTATCAAAATCATGGTGTTTATATAATCAACCAAATTTTTTCCTGTCAGAATCATGGTCTTCATATGATAACCAATTTTTTCTTATCAGTATCATGGTTTTCAGATGATCAACCGGCAGTATTTCATTTAATCAAGGTTTTCAGATAGTCAACCAGCCGTATTTCATTCAATCATGGTTTTTCAGATGATCAGCCGACACCCAAAGAGGAGCCAAAGACAGAGGAGTTCGAGCCGAAGGATGCGTCAGGGCGGCCCTTGTTTGGTCTCCGCTCCCTCAAGACAACCACCACCACCGTCTCCACCTCAGAATCCTCCCCTGCAGGTACTAGAAGTATTAGTAGTAGTAGATGAAGTAGCAGTCTGTGGCCACCCATTATGGGATTGACGCATCTGGCAATAGATAGATAGATTATTATGATGATGATGATGATGATGATTTGTGGTAGGTGGGGGTGCTCACCATCCACTCACTTGATGTAGTGCTGCTCTC
Organism: Coenobita brevimanus; assembly: GCF_032717465.1. Classification (NCBI taxonomy): domain Eukaryota; kingdom Metazoa; phylum Arthropoda; class Malacostraca; order Decapoda; family Coenobitidae; genus Coenobita; species Coenobita brevimanus. The sequence goes on along the minus strand of NC_136955.1, from coordinate 1,505,876 downwards.
AGGTGTCTGCCCTTTCCTCTCTTCCATCCTTCTCTCCTTCCATCCTCTTCTGTCTTTCCTTCATTCTTTCCTCGTCCTTCTGCCTACGGGTGACTTTACACTCCCTCCTCTGTCTTTCTTTCCTTCATTCTTTCCTTTTCCTTCTGCCTGTGGGTGACTCTACACTGAGTGACAAGCCAAATGGTTTCCTGTACACCAGGAAACCATTTACTACGCTGGGTGGTAACCATATGGCCAAATTTTGGCACCTGGTGGTTTAGTGGGTAATTATTGCGCTCCAGTCGGATTGAGCTGGTGAAGGTTTATATCCAAGGGATGGTTGGGGTTTATTGCTCATGTAATGCCACTCAGGGATGATCGAGGCTGGTCACTCTCATCTTAAATGTCGAGACCAACTGCCTAGCCCCGGGCTCCTACACTCCTCATGGGGCAATATAGGATTGGATGATGGATGGATGGATGATGATGATGATGATGATGATGATGAATAATTACTTTAACACCTACTCCCCCTGTTGTAGGTATGGAGAGCAGCCGCCTGGTAGCGAGTGTCACCACAAAGCGATCTACACATACAAGTAAGTCAAAAACCAGTTCCTTCCCTTATTACTTTACTATTTCAGGGGTTAATATGACTAAAAGTAATTAATGGAACTAATTGGGTCAGACTTGTGCTAATGGTTCACTACACAAAGCCTTTCAGAAGTAAACAAAAGGATAATTGAAACTGACAGTCAGAGATTTGCACACAGTACTGTCTCTCTCTCTCTCCAGACACCATAAATTTGTAAGAGGTGGCTGTTTGTCTTTGAGTTTGTTGTTTTACGTGGAGGGGCACTAACCCTCCACCAACCCACTTGTTGACACGTAGGAAATGTGTATGGGTTGGTTAGGCTATATGGTTACCACCTACCATAGTAAATGGTTTCCTGGCTAACAGGAAACCATTAGGCTTGTCACTCAATGTTAAGCCACCTGAAAAAGAAAGTCATCATCATTCATCATCCATTCCTGTATTTCCCCATCAGAAGGGTAGGAGCTTGGGGTTAGAAGAGTAATAAAAAGTTACAGGAAAGATGGGAGAAATAGGAAGAGAGGAGGACAGACAGAAAAAGAATGTTAAGGGTGGAGGAAGAAGTAGGGAGCACTACATCAAGTGAGTGGATGATGGTGAGAAGTAAGAAGAGAGGAGGGCAGATACAGAAAAAGAATGATAAAGGTGAAGGAAGAAGTAGGCAGCGCTACATCAAGCGAGTGGATGATGGGTGCCACCACTTACCACCATACAGTACACAATTTTATATCTAGATTTAATGGGGCTTTTAACATCAGGATAATGCTATACATGTACACCCATTTTCTTTTTATAATATCTTTTTGGCTTAGTGGTAATTCTTGCTTATTAAAAAATATATGAACCAGTAACAGTGATATTAATTGATGTTTGACCAGTAGCTTAAATTAATGCTTTGAAATAATGGCCTTTTAATAGTGTCTCTCTGATTCCATGTGCCAAGCAGTAGCAGCAGGAGTGCCTGACGGAGAAAAAAAAATAAAAAGAGAAATTACTTTGGAGATGTGTATGTAGTTCAAAAAATCTGTCTTGGAATTGAGATGCCAAGAGTTGAGATGAATGAATTTGAATATCACACTCTTTTATGCATCATTCCAATTTGTCTTTCCTTCATCTGGTCATCTGTAAAGAAAAGAGAGAAAGAAAAATGGCATAATCCCTGTCTGTTTTTATTCCTCTCATCATCATCTAAAAAAAAAAAGAAATAGAAAATAATTGACTATCACATTGGCATCATCCGTATTTTTTTCCCTTCTCTCTTCATCTCTCTCTCTCTAAAAAAAAAAGAGAGAGAGAAGAGAGAAAAATACCTAAATAAAGACTTGAGAAATAATTAATCCGTCAGTGCCACTCCCTTTGCAAGGCACTTAAGTTACACTCCACTTAACCTAACACTTTAACACGCAAGTGGAGATCGCTGGCACACACTCGGGAGAAGAAGAGGAGGTGGAGGAGGAGGAGGAAGAGGTGGAGGAAGAAGAGAAGGTTGAGGAGGAAGAGGAGAAGGTGGAGGAGGAAGAGGAGACTGAGGAAGAGGTAGAGGAGGTGGAGGAGAGCAGTAGCGATGTGGAGACTGAGCCGGTGGGAGACGATGAAGGTAATTTTGTGTTTTTTTCTTAAGTCAGTCCTTTAAATCAATGGTCAATACTTACGTTTTCTGTGTTTTCTGTTTTCTTCAGTATGTAAGTTTTCTGTTTTTGATATTGTGCTCAGTTATTTAATTTATTCTTGAGAAGCATATATTTTAGGGTGTATTTATTATTATTATTATTATTATTATAATTACTACTACTACTACTACTATTATTATTATTATTATTATTATTATTATTATTACTATTTTTATTACTGTACATTTATGGGTCAAAATAATTAAATAAATAATTGAGAAAAAGGTGGTTATCAAAGACTCACTGAATATTCATGGATCAGTATTGAATATATGATTTAAATTACCTGATATAGTTGCCCAGATTGTGTTCTTTTTCTCTTTATAAATTCACCTCTCTCTCTTTCTCTCTCTCTCTCTCTGGAATATCTGACTATATATCTTTCCTCTATACTTTTACCCTCTCTCTCTTTCTCTCTCTGGAACATCTAAGAGGTATAAATGAATAAATAAATAAAAAATAATAACAAAAGGTCATACTCTAAATTAATGGGTTAATATTGAATGACCTCACCTGACCTACAGAGGAGAGGTCGCCTGGACTGGTTCGGGACACGCGGGACTCACTCAGGAGGCAGGGCAGGTCACCCGAGCCCAAACCAGGTGAAGAGGAGCCCACCAGGAGGAGGTCAAAGCCACTGAGGGAGACTGGGAGGCCAAAGGAAGAGCCGAAAGGTGAGGGAGTTGGTGGTGATGGTTGGAGATTGAGGGAGGCAGTGGTGGTGATGGGTGGAGATTGGGGGAGGCAGTGGTGGTGATGGGTGGAGATTGGGGGAGACAGTGGTGGTGATGGGTGGAGATTGAGGGAGACAATGGTGGTGATGGGTGGAGATTGAGGGAGATAGTGGTGGTGATGGGTGGAGATTGGGGGAGACAGTGGTGGTGATGGTTGGAGATTGAGGGAGGCAGTGGTGGTGATGGGTGGAGATTGGGGGAGACAGTGGTGGTGATGGGTGGAGATTGGGGGAGACAGTGGTGGTGATGGGTGGAGATTGAGGGAGACAATGGTGGTGATGGGTGGAGATTGAGGGAGATAGTGGTGGTGATGGGTGGAGATTGGGGGAGACAGTGGTGGTGATGGTTGGAGGGGGAGACAGTGGTGGTGATGGGTGGAGATTGGGGGAGGCAGTGGTGGTGATGGTTGGAGATTGGGGGAGACAGTGGTGGTGATGGTTGGAGGGGGAGACAGTGGTGGTGATGGTTGGAGATTGGGGGAGACAGTGGTGGTGATGGTTGGAGGGGGAGGCAGTGGTGGTGATGGGTGGAGATTGGGGGAGACAGCAGTGGTGATGGTTGGAGATTGGGGGAGACAATGGTGGTGATGGGTGGAGATTGGGGGAGACAGTGGTGGTGATGGGTGGAGATTGAGGGAGACAGTGGTGGAGATTGGGGGAGACAGTGGTGGTTATGGTTGGAGATTGAGGGAGGCAGTGGTGGTGATAGTTGGAGATTGGGGGAAACAGTGGTGGTGATGGGTGGGGATTGCGGGAGGCAGTGGTGGTGATGGGTGGAGATTGAGGGAGACAGTGGTGGTGATGGTTGGAGATTGAGGGAGGCAGTGGTGGTGATGGGTGGAGATTGGGGGAGACAGTGGTGGTGATGGGTGGAGATTGGGGGAGACAGTGGTGGTGATGGGTGGAGATTGGGGGAGACAGAGATTGAGCATGTGGAGAGCGTGTCTGCTGCTCAAGTGGACATAGGTTCAAATCCCAACTGAGACAGGGAACAGTATAAGGATTTGAATTTCCTCAGTATCAGGGAAGAGTAAAAGGATTTGAATTTTATCTACCAGTTATATCTACTAATCTACCATAAGACCTCTCAATGTACCTCTACCCCCCCCCCCACTAATACCAGTACACCAGTCTTGTATGAGGCAGCCCTGGTGTGTATATGGTATGGACGGTGGGTATGAGGGCCAAAGTGGTGACATGTGAAGGTGTTTGGTATATGGGTAGAGTACGGAGGTGTTAAAAAAAAAAAAAACAGTCCATTCACTTTAAATTGGCAAATTTTTATCCTTTGGCTGCGTATTTTATGGATTTCTGAATTTTGTCTTTCTCCTCTTTATATTCTTACCTTATCTCTCTCTGTCTGTGTCTGTCTGTCTGTCTGTCTGTCTGTCTCTCTTTCTCTCTCTCAATATCTCACCGTGCATCATCATCCAGTACCCTCATTCGCACATTTGTATTCCTTTCTCCGATACAAGACTCGCCAGACACCGAGGCCAGACCAGAGAAGAAGCTGACTAGTATCCTGAAAAAGACCTCGAGTTCCAACCTCCTGGGAACCACAGTAACGTCGGAAACTGTCGAACGTAAGACATTATTTATTGTTCGCGTCTTTTCATCGTACTGTTTATTTATTTGTTCATGTTGTGGTGCGAAATTCATGTAGTTGTGGATTCCCTGGACTATCTATCTATCTGCCTGTCTCTGTCTGTCTGTCTATCTATCTGTCTATCTTAATCCCATAAGGGGTGGCCATAAACAAATTGCCTCCATGTCGCCCTGTCCCCTGCCATTTTATTACCCTTCCTCCAACTTACACCCCCCTCTTCTCTCATATACCTTTCTACTCAATCCCTCCACCTCATCCTCAGTCTCCCCCTCTCTCCTCCTCTCCACCTTACATACACTCTCCTAGTTAGTCTCACTCCTCATCCCTCCAACTTACACCATTCTTTCTCATACACCTCTCCACTCCATATGTGAGAGTGGACTGCAGGCTGAAGTTTCCCCTCCTCCTGCAGTCCACCATGGTTCTTTCGGGGGATAGGGAGGGAGTTGAGGGACGTGTGTATAACCAGGCAGTGGAGCCTCTTGGTTGTATCAGTAAAAGAAGGAAGGGCGTATCTCTCCTACTTACTCCTCCTCCTCCTCCTCCTTCAGTACCATGACATGAAGGTGTATCTCTCTCACTTAGTCTCCTCCTCCTCCTCCTCATTTCCCTCCTCCTCCTCCTCCTCACTCACTCACTCACTCACTCACTCACTCACTCACATCCACTCTTCCCACACCAGGAGAGACGACGGAGAGAAAGACCTCAAAGCAGCAGTTGGCCTCCACAGATGACATCCTCGACACCCTGACGGAGGACCAAATCACCCGCCTCTCCCAGGAGTTTGATCTCCGTGCGCAGGAGGATGGCGTCATTAAGGCCGAGGAGACAGTGGAGACCCAGGAGCTGCCAGGAGGGTACCGCATCTCCGCCAGGACGGAGGGGGAGGGGCCAGACGGGGCCAAGTTTGTGCGGAAGACGTCCTACACGGAGATCACCCTGCAGCAGCCCGGCAAAGATGGAGGTGAGGAATGGAGGACGTAAATTCTCCTATTATCTCCATCTTTATCACTGTATCTGTTATTTTCCTCCAGTCTCTCAACTTCTTTTTGGTTTTTCGTTAATGTCTCTGTCATTGCGCTAAATTACCTCTTCAGTTTCACAGCCTTTGTAATTTACCTTCTGTCATTAATATCCTTTTTCGTCCCTTTATTATGCGTCTTTGTCATTAAGCCAAGTCATTATTATTTCTCGCTTTTTGTGTCTTTATTATGGGTCTTTCATTATGATATTATTAACTTTATTATTGCCCACATTTGTAAATAGTTTCCCCCATCTCATCGTTGCTTTTCCACGTCATCCATTTTCAAGTGCTTTAATGAGAATGGCCGCCTACTCAGCCGCTGATGTATATAGTAACGTAGTTGCTTTATACACGAGTCTGTGCTCAGCGTGTTACCTCCGCAGTACATCACGGAGTACGCTTGTAATCCTGTGTTGGAATAGAGGAGTACACTTGTAATCATGTGTTGCATAGAGGAGTACACTTGTAATCCTGTGTTGCAATATAGAGTACACTTGTAATCCTGTATTGCAATAGAGTACACTTGTAATTCTGTATTGCAATAGAGTACACTTGTAATCCTGTATTGCAATAGAGTACACTTGTAATCCTTTGTTGCAATATAGAGTACACTTGTAATCCTGTGGTGCATAGAGGATTTCACTCGTAATCCTTCATTCTTTAGTGTAGTGTAGGTGCGTATTTTTGCGTATTTTGTGTAGTGTAGGAGTGTATTCAGTGTGGTATGGGAGGATTTATGGTATCTTTTTCATAGTGGATTTTTCTGCCTTTTACACCCCAGCCTGGTCTTGTTTACAGTACAGCCTCTCAAAGAAAAGCGTATGATTTCCAAAAAAATAAGAAAAAAGGAGAGAAAGAAAATGGATGAAGGAGATGAAAAAAGGAAGAAAGAAGACACAAGAAAGAGAGAAAAATAAAGAAGAAAAAGGAAGAAAAAGAAAGAAAAGAAGAAGAAAGAGAAAGTAGAAAAAAAGAAAGAGAGAGAGAAAGGAGAAAAAAGAACGATTTTGAATTTGAAAGTATGTACTGTTTTTTTAATGTGAATGTACATACTGTATTTTGAATTTGAAAGTATGTACTGTTTTTTTAATGTGAATGTACATACTGTATTTTGAATTTGAAAGTATGTACTGTGTTTTGAATTTAAAAGTATGTACTGTGTTTTGAATTTGAAAGTACTCACTGTATTTTGAATTTGAAAGTACTTACTGTATTTCTTTTATCATAAACATCAACATAGGCTGGATCAGTATAAAGAAAATTGATGATGAAGTGAAATATGCAGAAAAAAAAGCACTAAGGAAAAAGATACATGACATTCCTGAAGCCACCTACACCTGTATTCCCATCAGGTACGGAAGCTCCCTAACACCTCTTCCTTAGTGATTCATTTTTGGATGTGGCTGGGTGATATCTTTCCGTATGATATTTATGGAGAGGATGGCGATATTGGAAGGGTTCACAGAAGAGGACAGTGGGGTGTAATGAACAAAATAAATTGCTTAGGAAAAGGTGTTAGGGAGCTTTCTTAACCGATGAGACTATGGGACTTTGAATACAGTATATTATCAGCTGTGCATCCCATTCACTCCATGCTGAGCTGTGTTCTGCTTATCATACCCCTTTTACACTAACTTGGCCTAAAATTGCCATCTATCCAGCTTGAATTTTGAGTTAGCAATAGATTAGCATTAGAATATGGTGCTAGTCACGAAGAAGTGCAATGGAAAGGGTGTAGACTCACAGTACTGCCTTTTTCTGCCACTGAGCTGTGTGAAATTAGTTGCAAAATGACAAAAACCTGGGCCAAGTTAGAGTAAAAAGAGTATAGTTTTGTTTGTCCGTGTCATCCTGTAACTGATACTTTGTCTTGTGTAGATATGAATTGTTGCCATCACTAGAGCACGTATTTCCTTTGTTTTTTGTACTGTAATTCCCAGTAGCACACTCCCAGTTTGACATTACACTGCCCTATTGGTGTATGTGTCTGAAACTGGCCGTGTAGAAAAGCTTCAGTTTGCATGAAGCGTAATAGTGTTTTTGTATATACCAGCTTATCAGTGTCCTTTAGATTAGTTTTAAAAAAGGGCTTTGTGTTACTGAGTGAGGTAAGTACTGAGTCCACTATCATATGCCTGGTGCTGTACTGAGTCTGTTAAACCCCAGGTACCCGCCAACCTGACCCCACCGCCCATAGGCTGTTTGACTCTGACAGGACAATTGAACGTACAGACGTCAGCAGACACGACCACCGAGAAACACACAGACGCATTTCGGAGACGACCAAGACCAGTCATGTACGACAGACAGCGAGTGAAAGAATTAGACAGACAGACACAACATTTATGCGTGAGGCAGACAGCGTGTTGACTGATATAGCCAAAGCACCAAGAGGCTTAGATGAGCCAGGAAGGAGGAGGAGTCCTGGAAGGCCAGATGAGCCAGGAAGGAGGAGGAGTCCTGGAAGGCCAGATGAACCAGGAAGGAGGAGGAGTCATGGAAGGCCAGATGAACCAGGAAGGAGGAGTCCTGGAAGGCCAGATGAGCCAGGAAGAAGGAGGAGTCCTGGAAGGCCAGATGAGCCAGGAAGAAGGAGTCCTGGAAGGCCAGATGAACCAGAAAGAAGGAGGAGTCCTGGAAGGCCAGATGAACCAGAACGAAGGAGGAGTCCTGGAAGGCCAGATGAACCAGAAAGAAGGAGGAGTCCTGGAAGGCCAGATGAACCAGAAAGAAGGAGGAGTCCTGGAAGGCCAGATGAACCAGAAAGAAGGAGGAGTCCTGGAAGGCCAGATGAGCCAGGAAGGAGGAGGAGTCCTGGAAGGCCAGATGAACCAGAAAGAAGGAGGAGTCCTGAAAGGCCGGATGAACCAGAAAGAAGGAGGAGTCCTGGAAGGCCAGATGAGCCAGGAAGAAGGAGTCCTGGAAGGCCAGATGAGCCAGGAAGAAGGAGTCCTGGAAGGCCATGTGAAGTAGAAAGGAGAGGAAGTCCTGGAAGGCCACAAGAACCAGGGAGAAGGAAGAGTCCTGAAAGTCCTGGTGAGTCAGAAAGGAGGAGGAGTCCTGGAAGACCTGGGCAGCCAGAGGAACCTGGGAGAACAGTGAGTCCTGGAAGAAAGGATGAACCTGAGAGGAAGAGGAGTCCTGGAAGGCCTGGGAGACCAGAAGAGCCTGAGAGGAAGACTAGTCCTAGAAGGCCTGGGAGACCAGGAGAACCTGATAGGAAGACCAGTCCTGGGAGACCAGGAGAACCTGATAGGAAGACCAGTCCTGGGAGGCCTGGGAGACCAGGAGAACCTGATAGGAAGACCAGTCCTGGGAGGCCTGGGAAACCAGGAGAACCTGATAGGAAGACCAGTCCTGGGAGGCCTGGGAGACCAGGAGAACCTGATAGGAAGACCAGTCCTGGGAGGCCTGGGAGACCAGAGGAGCCTGACAGAAAGAGGAGTCCTGGAAGGCCTGGAAGACCAGAAGAACCTGAGAGGAAGAGGAGTCCTGGAAGACCAGGAGAACCTGAGAGGAAGACCAGTCCTGGAAGGCCCGGAAGACCAGGAGAACCTGAGAGGAAGAGGAGTCCTGGAAGGCCTGGAAGACCAGAAGAACCTGAGAGGAAGAGGAGTCCTGGAAGGCCTGGAAGACCAGGAGAACCTGAGAGGAAGGCCAGTCCTGGAAGACCTGGAAGACCGGAAGAACCTGAGAGGAAGAGGAGTCCTGGAAGGCCTGGAAGACCGGAAGAACCTGAGAGGAAGAGGAGTCCAGGAAGGCCTGGAAGACCAGAAGAACCTGAGAGGAAGAGGAGTCCAGGAAGGAGGGATGAACCTGAGAGGAAGACCAGTCCTGTAAGACCTGGTGAGCCAGTGAGGAGGAGGAGTCCTGGAAGGCCAGAAGACGGGGTTGAAGTGGAGTACGTAACCACGTCAGACGTGACACGCAAGAGCACCGCAGCGACACACACCTCCTTCACCACTATCACTCTCAGATCCACGGAGACCAGCAAGAACGTCCGAAAGACGAGCATGGAAGTGTACGTAAATGAGTCTGATAAGCCAACAGTGACATCCAAAACTCCACGTAAACCAGATGACTCAAATCGTCGCAGACCCGACACAGTGAAAGAGATTGAATCCGTGACCCCTTCGGGTAAACCAAGGAAGACAAGAGAAGACAAAACACCAGTGCCAACGAAGAAAACTCCTGAGCCATCAAAGAAAAAGCCTGGCCAACCAGATCATGAAAAACCAGATAAAATAAAGAAGAGGCCAGGCAAGCCGGGGGATACCGAGCCAGAAACCATCAAGAAGAAACCAGGGAAGGAGCCAGAGATGGTCAAGGAAAAACCAAAGAGACCAGTGGACGACCAGCCTGGTGTAGTAAAGAGGAGACCAGTGGACGACCAGCCTGGTGTAGTAAAGAGGAGACCAGTGGACGAGCAGCCTGGTGTAGTAAAGAGGAGACCAGATGAGATAACTGAGGATATCTCTGTAACGAGAAGGGAAATTGATGTTGATGAAACTCGAGTCAGCAAAAGTGTTAGTGAGACCTACGAGACAAGTACAGTGAGGCAGACTGGAGTCAGCACAACCACTGTTAGGACTGAGGAACTGCTGACCACTGGCAGGAGACCAAGCAGGCCAGGTGAAGAAGAGCCTGAGCCTACCAAGAGGAGACCAGGCAGGCCAGGTGAAGAAGAACCAGAGACCATTAAGAGGAGACCAGGCAGGCCAGGTGATGATGAACCAGAGACCATTAAGAGGAGACCAGGCAGGCCAGGTGAAGAAGAACCAGAGACCATTAAGAGGAGACCAGGCAGGCCAGGTGAAGAAGAATCAGAGACCATTAAGAGGAGACCAGGCAGGCCAGGTGAAGAAGAGCCAGAGACCATTAAGAGGAGACCAGGCAGGCCAGGTGAAGAAGAACCAGAGACCATTAAGAGGAGACCAGGCAGGCCAGGTGAAGAAGAACCAGAGACCATTAAGAGGAGACCAGGTGATGAACCAGAGACCATTAAGAGGAGACCAGGCAGGCCAGGTGAAGAAGAACCAGAGACCATTAAGAGGAGACCAGGCAGGCCAGGTGAAGAAGAACCAGAGACCATTAAGAGGAGACCAGGCAGGCCAGGTGAAGATGAACCAGAGACCATTAAGAGGAGACCAGGCAGGCCAGGTGAAGAAGAACCAGAGACCATTAAGAGGAGACCAGGCAGGCCAGGTGAAGAAGAACCAGAGACCATTAAGAGGAGACCAGGCAGGCCAGGTGATGAGGAACCAGAGACCATTAAGAGGAGACCAGGCAGGCCAGGTGAAGAAGAACCAGAGACCATTAAGAGGAGACCAGGTGATAAACCAGAGACTATTAAGAGGAGACCAGGTGATGAACCAGAGACCATTAAGAGGAGACCTGGTGATGAACCGGAGACCATTAAGAGGAGACCTGGTGATGAACCAGAGACCATTAAGAGGAGACCAGGCAGGCCAGGTGATGAGGAACCAGAGACCATTAAGAGGAGACCTGGTGATGAACCAGAGACCATTAAGAGGAGACCAGGTGATGAACCAGAGACCATTAAGAGGAGACCAGGCAGGCCAGGTGATGATGAACCAGAGACCATTAAGAGGAGACCTGGTGATGAACCAGAGACCATTAAGAGGAGACCAGGTGATGAACCAGAGACCATTAAGAGGAGACCAGGTGATGAACCAGAGACCATTAAGAGGAGACCTGGTGATGAACCAGAGACCATTAAGAGGAGACCTGGTGATGAACCAGAGACCATTAAGAGGAGACCTGGTGATGAACCAGAGACCATTAAGAGGAGACCAGGTGATGAACCAGAGACCATTAAGAGGAGACCAGGCAGGCCAAGTGATGAACCAGAGACCATTAAGAGGAGACCAGGCAGGCCAGGTGATGATGAACCAGAGACCATTAAGAGGAGACCTGGTCATGAACCAGAGACCATTAAGAGGAGACCTGGTCATGAACCAGTGTCTGTTATGAAGAAACCTGGTAGGCCTGGGGACGAGCCAGAGACCAGGAAAGGGAGACCAGTGGACGAGCAGCCTGGTGTAGTAAAGAGGAGACCAGATGAGATAACTGAGGATATCTCTGTAACGAGAAGGGAAATTGATGTTGATGAAACTCGAGTCAGCAAAAGTGTTAGTGAGACCTACGAGACAAGTACAGTGAGGCAGACTGGAGTCAGCACAACCACTGTTAGGACTGAGGATCTGCTGACCACTGGCAGGAGACCAAGCAGGCCAGGTGAAGAAGAGCCTGAGCCTACCAAGAGGAGACCAGGCAGGCCAGGTGAAGAAGAACCAGAGACCATTAAGAGGAGACCAGGCAGGCCAGGTGATGATGAACCAGAGACCATTAAGAGGAGACCAGGCAGGCCAGGTGAAGAAGAACCAGAGACCATTAAGAGGAGACCAGGCAGGCCAGGTGAAGAAGAACCAGAGACCATTAAGAGGAGACCAGGCAGGCCAGGTGAAGAAGAACCAGAGACCATTAAGAGGAGACCAGGCAGGCCAGGTGAAGAAGAACCAGAGACCATTAAGAGGAGACCAGGCAGGCCAGGTGAAGAAGAACCAGAGACCATTAAGAGGAGACCAGGCAGGCCAGGTGAAGAAGAACCAGAGACCATTAAGAGGAGACCAGGCAGGCCAGGTGAAGAAGAACCAGAGACCATTAAGAGGAGACCAGGCAGGCCAGGTGAAGAAGAACCAGAGACCATTAAGAGGAGACCAGGTGATGAACCAGAGACCATTAAGAGGAGACCAGGCAGGCCAGGTGAAGAAGAACCAGAGATCATTAAGAGGAGACCAGGCAGGCCAGGTGAAGAAGAACCAGAGACCATTAAGAGGAGACCAGGCAGGCCAGGTGAAGAAGAACCAGAGACCATTAAGAGGAGACCAGGCAGGCCAGGTGAAGATGAACCAGAGACCATTAAGAGGAGACCAGGCAGGCCAGGTGAAGAAGAACCAGAGACCATTAAGAGGAGACCAGGCAGGCCAGGTGAAGAAGAACCAGAGACCATTAAGAGGAGACCAGGCAGGCCAGGTGATGACTCACCTGAGACCATTAAGAGGAGACCAGGCAGGCCAGGTGAAGAAGAACCAGAGACCATTAAGAGGAGACCAGGTGATGAACCAGAGACTATTAAGAGGAGACCAGGTGATGAACCAGAGACCATTAAGAGGAGACCTGGTGATGAACCAGAGACCATTAAGAGGAGACCTGGTGATGAACCAGAGACCATTAAGAGGAGACCAGGCAGGCCAGGTGAAGAAGAACCGGAGAGCCTTAAGAGGAGACCTGGTGATGAACCAGAGACCATTAAGAGGAGACCAGGTGATGAACCAGAGACCATTAAGCGGAGACCAGGCAGGCCAGGTGTTGAGGAACCAGAGACCATTAAGAGGAGACCTGGTGATGAACCAGAGACCATTAAGAGGAGACCAGGTGATGAACCAGAGACCATTAAGAGGAGACCTGGTGATGAACCAGAGACCATTAAGAGGAGACCTGGTGATGAACCAGAGACCATTAAGAGGAGACCTGGTGATGAACCAGAGACCATTAAGAGGAGACCAGGCAGGCCAGGTGAAGATGAACCAGAGACCATTAAGAGGAGACCAGGTGATGAACCAGAGACCATTAAGAGGAGACCAGGCAGGCCAAATGATGAACCAGAGACCATTAAGAGGAGACCAGGCAGGCCAGGTGATGATGAACCGGAGATCATTAAGAGGAGACCTGGTTATGAACCAGAGACCATTAAGAGGAGACCTGGTCATGAACCAGTGTCTGTTATGAAGAAACCTGGTAGGCCTGGGGACGAGCCAGAGACCAGGAAAGGGAGACCAGTGGACGAGCAGCCTGGTGTAGTAAAGAGGAGACCAGATGAGATAACTGAGGATATCTCTGTAACGAGAAGGGAAATTGATGTTGATGAAACTCGAGTCAGCAAAAGTGTTAGTGAGACCTACGAGACAAGTACAGTGAGGCAGACTGGAGTCAGCACAACCACTGTTAGGACTGAGGAACTGCTGACCACTGGCAGGAGACCAAGCAGGCCAGGTGAAGAAGAGCCTGAGCCTACCAAGAGGAGACCAGGCAGGCCAGGTGAAGAAGAACCAGAGACCATTAAGAGGAGACCAGGCAGGCCAGGTGATGATGAACCAGAGACCATTAAGAGGAGACCAGGCAGGCCAGGTGAAGAAGAACCAGAGACCATTAAGAGGAGACCAGGCAGGCCAGGTGAAGAAGAACCAGAGACCATTAAGAGGAGACCAGGCAGGCCAGGTGAAGAAGAACCAGAGACCATTAAGAGGAGACCAGGCAGGCCAGGTGAAGAAGAACCAGAGACCATTAAGAGGAGACCAGGCAGGCCAGGTGAAGAAGAACCAGAGACCATTAAGGGAGACCAGGCAGGCCAGGTGAAGAAGAACCAGAGACCATTAAGAGGAGACCAGGCAGGCCAGGTGAAGAAGAACCAGAGACCATTAAGAGGAGACCAGGCAGGCCAGGTGAAGAAGAACCAGAGACCATTAAGAGGAGACCAGGCAGGCCAGGTGAAGAAGAACCAGAGACCATTAAGAGGAGACCAGGTGATGAACCAGAGACCATTAAGAGGAGACCAGGCAGGCCAGGTGAAGAAGAACCAGAGATCATTAAGAGGAGACCAGGCAGGCCAGGTGAAGAAGAACCAGAGACCATTAAGAGGAGACCAGGCAGGCCAGGTGAAGAAGAACCAGAGACCATTAAGAGGAGACCAGGCAGGCCAGGTGAAGAAGAACCAGAGACCATTAAGAGGAGACCAGGCAGGCCAGGTGAAGAAGAACCAGAGACCATTAAGAGGAGACCAGGTGATGAACCAGAGACTATTAAGAGGAGACCAGGTGATGAACCAGAGACCATTAAGAGGAGACCTGGTGATGAACCAGAGACCATTAAGAGGAGACCTGGTGATGAACCAGAGACCATTAAGAGGAGACCAGGCAGGCCAGGTGAAGAAGAACCAGAGATCATTAAGAGGAGACCAGGCAGGCCAGGTGAAGAAGAACCAGAGACCATTAAGAGGAGACCAGGTGATGAACCAGAGACTATTAAGAGGAGACCAGGTGATGAACCAGAGACCATTAAGAGGAGACCTGGTGATGAACCAGAGACCATTAAGAGGAGACCTGGTGATGAACCAGAGACCATTAAGAGGAGACCTGGTGATGAACCAGAGACCATTAAGAGGAGACCTGGTGATGAACCAGAGACCATTAAGAGGAGACCAGGCAGGCCAGGTGAAGATGAACCAGAGTCCATTAAGAGGAGACCAGGTGATGAACCAGAGACCATTAAGAGGAGACCAGGCAGGCCAAATGATGAACCAGAGACCATTAAGAGGAGACCAGGCAGGCCAGGTGATGATGAACCGGAGATCATTAAGAGGAGACCTGGTTATGAACCAGAGACCATTAAGAGGAGACCTGGTCATGAACCAGTGTCTGTTATGAAGAAACCTGGTAGGCCTGGGGACGAGCCAGAGACCAGGAAAGGGAGACCAGTGGACGACCAGCCTGGTGTAGTAAAGAGGAGACCAGATGAGATAACTGAGGATATCTCTGTAACGAGAAGGGAAATTGATGTTGATGAAACTCGAGTCAGCAAAAGTGTTAGTGAGACCTACGAGACAAGTACAGTGAGGCAGACTGGAGTCAGCACAACCACTGTTAGGACTGAGGAACTGCTGACCACTGGCAGGAGACCAAGCAGGCCAGGTGAAGAAGAGCCTGAGCCTACCAAGAGGAGACCAGGCAGGCCAGGTGAAGAAGAACCAGAGACCATTAAGAGGAGACCAGGCAGGCCAGGTGAAGAAGAACCAGAGACCATTAAGAGGAGACCAGGCAGGCCAGGTGAAGAAGAACCAGAGACCATTAAGAGGAGACCAGGCAGGCCAGGTGAAGAAGAACCAGAGACCATTAAGAGGAGACCAGGTGATGAACCAGAGACCATTAAGAGGAGACCAGGCAGGCCAGGTGAAGAAGAACCAGAGACCATTAAGAGGAGACCAGGCAGGCCAGGTGAAGAAGAACCAGAGACCATTAAGAGGAGACCAGGCAGGCCAGGTGATGATGAACCAGAGACCATTAAGAGGAGACCTGGTGATGAACCAGAGACCATTAAGAGGAGACCTGGTCATGAACCAGTGTCTATTATGAAGAAACCTGGTAGGCCTGGAGACGAGCCAGAGACCAAGAAAGGGAGACCAGTTGACGAGCAGCCTGGTGTAGTAAAGAGGAGACCAGTGGACGACCAGCCTGGTGTAGTAAAGAGGAGACCAGATGAGATAACTGGGGATATCTCTGTAACGAGAAGGGAAATTGATGTTGATGAAACTCGAGTCAGCAAAAGTGTTAGTGAGACCTACGAGACAAGTACAGTGAGGCAGACTGGAGTCAGCACAACCACTGTTAGGACTGAGGAACTGCTGACCACTGGCAGGAGACCAAGCAGGCCAGGTGAAGAAGAGCCTGAGCCTACCAAGAGGAGACCAGGCAGGCCAGGTGAAGAAGAACCAGAGACCATTAAGAGGAGACCAGGCAGGCCAGGTGATGATGAACCAGAGACCATTAAGAGGAGACCAGGCAGGCCAGGTGAAGAAGAACCAGAGACCATTAAGAGGAGACCAGGCAGGCCAGGTGAAGAAGAACCAGAGACCATTAAGAGGAGACCAGGCAGGCCAGGTGAAGAAGAACCAGAGACCATTAAGAGGAGACCTGGTGATGAACCAGAGACCATTAAGAGGAGACCAGGCAGACCAGGTGAAGAAGAGCCTGAGGCCATTAAGAGGAGACCAGGCAGACCTGGTGAAGAAGAGCCTGAGCCTACCAAGAGGAGACCAGGCAGACCAGGTGAAGAAGAGCCTGAGGCCATTAAGAGGAGACCAGGCAGGCCAGGTGAAGAAGAGCCTGAGGCCATTAAGAGGAGACCAGGCAGGCCAGGTGAAGAACCAGAGATCATTAAGAGGAGACCAGGCAGGCCAGGTGAAGAAGAGCCTGAGCCTACCAAGAGGAGACCAGGCAGGCCAGGTGAAGAAGAACCAGAGACCATTAAGAGGAGACCAGGCAGGCCAGGTGAAGAAGAACCAGAGACCATTAAGAGGAGACCCGGTGACCAATCATACCCTGAGGATAAGCCTGACCATCCTAGTGTAACCCACACCACCATCACTCACCGCTTCATCACCACGGCACCGGAGGACATCACAACGTATGAAGTCTCCGATATCTCCAGGACATCCCGTGAGTCACACCGCACCACCATGACCATTGAGCGCACCACTGATGTCATCGGTGTCATGACGGAGACTGATCACATCGAGGTTACGCAGTCTGAGGATGAGGAGTCTTCGAGTTCTAGCAGTTCCTCAAGTAGTTCCTCAAGTTCTAGCGATGAGGAAGGAGAGAAACCACACAAGAAGAAACCCAAGAAGACCAAGCCAAAAGGAGATGAAGAGAAACCAAGGAAGACTAAGAAGCCTCCAAAGACCAAAGAAACGAAACCTGTCTCGCCATCGCGGGGGAAACCTTTGGATACGCAGCCGAAACGGAGGCCAAAAGGGGATAACGAGAAGCCAGAGACTCCAAGTGTGGTGTCGGATAAGGGAGTGAGAAAGCCGGTTAAGCCAGGCAGTAGTGAAACCCCCAAGAGAGGAAAGCCGAGTAAACCAGATGAGACGACACCAGTAAGCCCAAGAGACAAAAGATCAGAGCCAAAAGAGCCGATGGAGAGCAAGCCACTGACCAAAAAACCGTCTGAAAAGAGACCAGATATTAAAAAGCCATCTGACAGCAAACCAGATGCTAAAAAGCCAGTTGATAGGAAGCCAGAACCGAAAAAGCCATCTGACACCAAGCCAGAAGCCAAGAAGCCCTCCGAACATAGGAAACCAACTGAACGTGTACCAGACACAAAGAAGCCCACAGAGACCCAGCCAAGGGTGGGTAGGCCTGATGACCGAGACACAGAGACCAAAAAACTGAGCCCACGTGACCAGCCCAGGTCACCTCGTGCACCAGGCACCACGATGGAGGCCAAGACCTCACCCAGGCTTACTGCAACACCCAACAAACCGGAGACCACACCCAGGAGACCTGGAAGACCAAGTGATGATGACACCATTAAGAGGAGACCTGCTGTTGAACCAGAGGCCATTAGGAGGAGACCAGGCAGGCCAGGTGAAGAAGAACCAGAGCCTACCAAGAGGAGACCAGGCAGGCCAGGTGAAGAAGAACCAGAGCCTACCAAGAGGAGACCAGGCAGGCCAGGTGAAGAAGAACCAGAGACCATTAAGAGGAGACCAGGCAGGCCAGGTGAAGAAGAACCAGAGACCATTATGAGGAGACCAGGCAGGCCAGGTGAAGAAGAACCAGAGACCATTATGAGGAGACCAGGCAGGCCAGGTGAAGAAGAACCCGAGACCATTAAGAGGAGACCAGGTGATGAACCAGAGACCATTAAGAGGAGACCAGGCAGGCCAGGTGAAGAAGAACCAGAGACCATTAAGAGGAGACCAGGCAGGCCAGGTGAAGAAGAACCAGAGACCATTAAGAGGAGACCAGGCAGGCCAGGTGATGAGGAACCAGAGACCATTAAGAGGAGACCAAATGATGAACCAGAGACCATTAAGAGGAGACCTGGTGATGAACCAGAGACCATTAAGAGGAGACCTGGTGATGAACCAGAGACCATTAAGAGGAGACCAGGCAGGCCAGGTGATGAGGAACCAGAGACCATTAAGAGGAGACCAGGTGATGAACCAGAGACCATTAAGAGGAGACCAGGCAGGCCAGGTGATGAGGAACCAGAGACCATTAAGAGGAGACCAGGTGATGAACCAGAGACCATTAAGAGGAGACCAGGCAGGCCAGGTGAAGAAGAACCAGAGACCATTAAGTGGAGACCAGGTGATGAACCAGAGACCATTAAGAGGAGACCAGGTGATGAACCAGAGACCATTAAGAGGAGACCAGGTGATGAACCAGAGACCATTAAGAGGAGACCTGGTGATGAACCAGAGACCATTAAGATGAGACCTGGTGATGAACCAGAGACCATTAAGAGGAGACCTGGTGATGAACCAGAGACCATTAAGAGGAGACCAGGCAGGCCAGGTGATGAGGAACCAGAGACCATTAAGAGGAGACCAGGCAGGCCAGGTGATGAGGAACCAGAGACCATTAAGAGGAGACCTGGTGATGAACCAGAGACCATTAAGAGGAGACCTGGTGATGAACCAGAGACCATTAAGAGGAGACCAGGTGATGAACCCGAGACCATTAAGAGGAGACCAGGCAGGCCAGGTGATGAGGAACCAGAGACCATTAAGAGGAGACCAGGCAGGCCAGGTGAAGAAGAACCCGAGACCATTAAGAGGAGACCAGGCAGGCCAGGTGAAGAAGAACCAGAGACCATTAAGAGGAGACCAGGCAGGCCAGGTGAAGAAGAACCAGAGACCATTAAGAGGAGACCAGGTGATGAACCAGAGACCATTAAGTGGAGACCTGGTGATGAACCAGAGACCATTAAGAGGAGACCTGGTGATGAACCAGAGACCATTAAGAGGAGACCTGGTGATGAACCAGAGACCATTAAGAGGAGACCTGGTGATGAACCAGAGACCATTAAGAGGAGACCAGGCAGGCCAGGTGAAGAAGAGCCAGAGACCATTAAGAGGAGACCAGGTGATGAACCAGAGACCATTAAGAGGAGACCAGGCAGGCCAGGTGAAGAAGAACCAGAGATCATTAAGAGGAGACCAGGCAGGCCAGGTGAAGAAGAACCAGAGACCATTAAGAGGAGACCAGGCAGGCCAGGTGAAGAAGAACCAGAGACCATTAAGAGGAGACCAGGCAGGCCAGGTGAAGAAGAACCAGAGACCATTAAGAGGAGACCAGGCAGGCCAGGTGAAGAAGAACCAGAGACCATTAAGAGGAGACCAGGCAGGCCAGGTGAAGAAGAACCAGAGACCATTAAGAGGAGACCAGGTGATGAACCAGAGACCATTAAGAGGAGACCAGGCAGGCCAGGTGAAGAAGAACCAGAGACCATTAAGAGGAGACCAGGCAGGCCAGGTGAAGAAGAACCAGAGACCATTAAGAGGAGACCAGGTAGACCTGGTGATGATAAACCCGAGCCTAGTAGGAAGCCTGCAGGGAAGCCAGTTGTTGACGGGCCAACTCGTTCTCCATTTGGTGATACAGTGCCCAGCCGAAGGACACCAAGACAACCAGACGCAGTTAGGACAGTGACGGCCAATGATGTGTCTCCTCGAAGGCCCCACACCCCAGCTAAAGAACCAAAGAGAACACCCAAGCCCAGCACAAAGGAACCTGATCGAGTTCCTAAGAAAGACGTCGTACCGAGAGATGCTGAGCCGTCAGAAACGAGGAAGCGCCCTGTTAGGAAGGTGAAGCCCAATGATGTAACTGTGCGTGAACCTTTTGACACATCCCCTAAGACAACTGTGAGGCGAACTAGCAAGGTTTGTGAAAAACACGGTGTTGTTGATGTTAGAAGGACGGAGAATAGGGTTAGTACATCGAGCCTTGACAGAACTGACTTTGTTGTGAGTCGGGTATCTCCCAGCAGACGATCACCATCCCGCACCCCAGACCGTGATGGCCTGACCCCCCGCAGGACATCAACACCAAGAAAACCATCTGTAGACCATATGTGCAGAGATGGTCGGTCTCCAAGCACTGACATGGACAAGAGAACCTACAGCCTACAGTCGTTATCGGGCGTGTCAACAACGTCCTCCGTGCCGAGCTACATGCGGCCCAGAGGCGAGTCGTGCAGCTGTCGTCGCCACACACCCGAACGCGACATCGACGAGGTGGAGAATGTGCTGCTCAACGCCTACCAGTACACCCGCTGCACGAAGAAGGTGACCCGCCCCCCTGTCACCTACAACTACACCTACACCCTGACCCCAGACACTGCTGGTGGGGGTGGTGATGGACTCTACTCCGTGTACTTTGGCCCACGGGATGCCCCTCACCCAGGCAAGCCAGGTGACCGCCAGCCAGCTGAACCAGGAGATCGTAAGCCAGGTGAACCAGTGGACCGTCGGCCAGGTGAACCAGTGGACCGTCAGCCAGGTGAACCAGTGGACCGTCAGCCAGGTGAACCAGTGGACCGTCAACCAGGTGAACCAGATCGCCAGCCAGGTGAACCAGTGGACCGTCGCCCTGGTAAGCGAACCGGCCAACCCAGTGGGCGGATAGTTTACAAACGTGAGACCCGAAATGGCCGAGAGGGTAGTTGGTACATCAGCACAGAGGAACCTGAACCAACAGATGAGCCAGTGGACCGAAAGCCAGGTGAACCAGTGGACCGAAGGCCAGGTGAACCACAGGACCGAAGGCCAGGTGAACCAGGAGATCGTCAGCCAGGTGAACCAGTGGACCGAAGGCCAGGTGAACCAGTGGACCGTCAACCGGACAGACGAACTGGTCAGCCTGGTAGAAGGGTCGTTTACAAGCAGGAGACTAGAAATGGCCGAGAGGGTAGTTGGTACATCAGCACAGAGGAACCTGAACCAACAGGTGAACCACAGGACCGAAAGCCAGGTGAACCAGTAGACCGAAGGCCAGGTGAACCAGTAGACCGAAGGCCAGGTGAACCACAGGACCGAAGACCAGGTGAACCAGTGGACCGAAGACCAGGTGAACCACAGGACCGAAGGCCAGGTGAACCACAGGACCGAAGGCCAGGTGAACCAGTGGACCGAAGGCCAGGTGAACCACAGGACCGAAGGCCAGGTGAACAAGTGGACCAAAAACCAGGTGAACCAGTGGACCGTCGGCCAGGTAAACGAACCGGTCAGCCTACTGGGAGGATCGTTTACAAGCAAGAGACCAGAAATGGCCGAGAGGGTAGTTGGTACATCAGCACGGATGAACCAGAATCACCCACGCATCCACCAGGCGAACCAGACCGTCGTCCAGATGAACCAGTGGACCGTAAGCCAGGTGAACCAGGAGACCATAAGCCAGGTGAACCAGGAGACCATAGGCCAGGTGAGCCAGGAGACCATAAGCCAGGTGAACCAGGAGACCATAGGCCAAGTGAACCAGTGGACCGTCGCCCTGGTAAGCGAACTGGCCAACCCAGTGGGCGGATAGTTTACAAACGTGAGACTCGAAATGGTCGAGAAGGTAGTTGGTACATCAGCACAGAAGAACCTGAACCAACAGATGAGCCAGTGGACCGAAAGCCAGGTGAACCAGTGGACCGAAGGCCAGGTGAACTACAGGACCGAAAGCCAGGTGAACCAGTGGACCGAAGGCCAGGTGAACCACAGGACCGAAGGCCAGGTGAACCAGTGGACCGAAGGCCAGGTGAACCAGTGGACCGAAGGCCAGGTGAACCAGTGGACCGAAGGCCAGGTGAACCACAGGACCGAAGGCCAGGTGAACCAGGAGATCGTCAGCCAGACAGACGAACTGGTCAGCCTGGTAGAAGGGTTGTTTACAAGCAGGAGACTAGAAATGGCCGAGAGGGTAGTTGGTACATCAGCACAGAGGAACCTGAACCAACAGGTGAACCACAGGACCGAAAGCCAGGTGAACCAGTAGACCGAAGGCCAGGTGAACCACAGGACCGAAGGCCAGGTGAACCAGGAGATCGTCAGCCAGACAGACGAACTGGTCAGCCTGGTAGAAGGGTTGTTTACAAGCAGGAGACTAGAAATGGCCGAGAGGGTAGTTGGTACATCAGCACGGACGAACCAGAACCAACAGGTGAACAAGAAGATCGTCACCCAGATAAACCAGTGGACCGTCGGCCAGGTGAGCCAGGAGACCATCAACCAGGTGAACCAGGAGACCGCAGGCCAGATGAGCCAGTGGACCATCAACCAGGTAAACAAACTGGCCAGCCAGGTAGGCGGATTGTTTACAAGCAAGAGACCCGAAATGGCCGAGAAGGCAGTTGGTACATCAGCACAGAGGAACCTGGACCACCACAAGGTGAACCAATTGACCGTCAGCCAGATAAACCAGTGGACCATCGGCCAGGTGAACCAGTGGACCGAAGACCAGGTGAACCAGGAGATCGTCAGCCAGGTGAACCAGTGGACCGAAGACTAGGTGAACCAGGAGATCGTCAGCCAGGTGAACCAGTGGACCGTCGCCCTGGTAAACGAACCGGCCAACCCAGTGGGCGGATAGTTTACAAACGTGAGACCCGAAATGGCCGAGAGGGTAGTTGGTACATCAGCACAGAAGAACCTGAACCAACAGATGAACCAGTGGACCGAAAGCCAGGTGAACCAGTGGACCGAAGGCCAGGTGAACCAGGAGATCGTCAGCCTGGTGAACCAGTGGACCATAAGCCAGGTGAACCAGGAGATCGTCAGCCAGGTGAACCAGTGGACCGTCAGCCGGACAGACGAACTGGTCAGCCTGGTAGAAGGGTCGTTTACAAGCAGGAGACTAGAAATGGCCGAGAGGGTAGTTGGTACATCAGCACAGAGGAACCTGAACCAACAGGTGAACCAGTGGACCGAAAGCCAGGTGAACCAGTAGACCGAAGGCCAGGTGAACCACAGGACCAAAGGCCAGGTGAACCACAGGACCAAAGGCCAGGTGAACCAGTGGACCGAAGGCCAGGTGAACCAGGAGATCGTCAGCCAGGTGAACCAGTGGACCGTCAACCGGACAGACGAACTGGTCAGCCTGGTAGAAGGGTCGTTTACAAGCAGGAGACTAGAAATGGCAGAGAGGGTAGTTGGTACATCAGCACAGAGGAACCTGAACCAACAGGTGAACCACAGGACCGAAAGCCAGGTGAACCAGTGGACCGAAGGCCAGGTGAACCAGTAGACCGAAGGCCAGGTGAACCAGTGGACCGTCGGCCAGGTGAACCAGTAGATCGTCAGCCAGGTGAACAAGTGGACCGAAGACCAGGTGAACCAGTGGACCGTCGGCCAGGTAAACGAACCGGTCAGCCTACTGGGAGGATCGTTTACAAGCAAGAGACCAGAAATGGCCGAGAGGGTAGTTGGTACATCAGCACGGATGAACCAGAATCACCCACGCATCCACCAGGCGAACCAGACCGTCGTCCAGATGAACCAGTGGACCGTAAGCCAGGTGAACCAGGAGACCATAAGCCAGGTGAACCAGGAGACCGTAGGCCAGGTGAACCAGTGGACCATCAACCAGGTAAACGAACGGGCCAGCCTAGTGGTCGAGTTGTTTACAAGCAAGAAACCCGAAATGGTCGAGAGGGTAGTTGGTACATCAGCACAGAGGAACCTGAACCAGCCAGGCACCCACCATATGACCCCTCTGACCCACGACCTGGGGACTGGGTATATGGGCAGGAACCAGCAGGCCGGCCAAGTGAACCATCAGAACCATTTGACCCATCATCTGCACCCAGACAACCAGATCAGCCTCGTGAACCAAAAGACTACCCACATGAACCAGCTGGCCAACCAACCAGAGCTGTAGACGAGCCATTTGACCCATCATCAATACCAGGCAGACCAGGAGGCCAGCCACGCGCAGCAGATTACCCACATGAACCAGCAGGCCAGCCAACCAGAACTGGGGACCAGCCATTTGATCCATCGGCTGTACCAACCGGTGACCGACCAGGTGAACCAGGACATGAACCAGTGCGCAAGCCAGGTGAACCAAGACACAAACCAAGTGAACCAGCTGGACGACCAAGCGAACCAGGTGTTGGTGCACGCCAGTTCCGCAAGCAGGAGACTACAAGAGATTCTAAGAAAGTTGGTCGTGAACGGGTAATCAAGGATGCTTTTGGCCGTGTTATCCGAGAGCCAGTGAGTGATAGTACCAAACCCAGTCAACCAAAAGATAGTCGTAAACGAGTCATCAAGGATGCTTATGGCCGAGTTATCCAAGAGCCAGTGAGCGACAGTACCAAACCCAGTCACCCAAGAGATGGTCGTCAGCGGATGATCAAGGATGCATATGGCAGAGTTATCCAAGAGCCAGTGAGTGATAGTGCCAAAACTAAACCTGGAAAAGTGGCCAGAGAAGGAGTGTACAAGCAGGTGATCAAGGATGAGCATGGCCGAGTGGTGGATGAGAAGACATTTGATCACACAGATGTACACGTGATCAAAGATGCCTTCGGACGAGTGATAGTTGAACCACGTTATGATAAGAAACCCCAGGATGATATGAAACCACGTGATCGGGACCCTCGTGATGGCAGGGAACCACGTGATAAGAAACCACATGATGATAGGAAAGATGGAACAGGACGAGTGATTACAGAGACACACAGGAAAGATGATGAGCAAGGGCAGGTTATCAAGGATGCTTATGGACAAGTGGTGACAGAGAGGCAGGATGTACGAACAGTCAGAGAGACGCATGACGATGATGGACATGTAAGGGTGATAAAAGACGGCTATGGACGCGTGGTAGCAACAACACGTGATGATGAACGAACAACAGCAGAGACACATGGTAAAGATGAACATGGCCGTGTGATCAAGGATGCTTACGGACGAGTGGTAACAGTGGCACATGACACGAAAGATGAACGAATGGTGCGAGAGACACATGATGACGAAAGACAAGGACGAGTGCGAGTGATAAAAGATGCCTATGGACGAGTGGTATCAAAGACTGTTGAAGATGTTAAGGACGAGCGTGGACGAGTGACAAAAGAGGTACACGATAAGGATGAACATGGCCGAGTAATCAAGGATGCGTATGGACGAGTGGTAGCCGTGACACATGAGAAAGACCGCGATGGACAAATGGTAAGAGAGACCCATGGTGATGAAAAACATGGTCGCGTGATTAAGGATGCTTACGGACGAGTCATAGTGGACGAGACTCACGGACAGACGGTAGGAGACGAGACACACGAACGAACGAGCAGCTACGAATCCAGCATCCGTGAATCCCACACGGAATCACGGATGGCGTCGAAACACGAACAACGAACCAGTGACTCCTCTCACACACAAAGCTGGACTGGTGTAAGTGGAGAACAGCCAGAGTACAGACCAGTGCCGGGTGACATACAGGTAGAAGACGCACACTTTGACGCACGGAGGGACGCACAAGCCCTGAGAGACGGGTCAGTGCTTGTGGCCAGTAGCGGACGGGAGGAAGGAGCCACGTGGTCCGAAGAACACAGACGTAGCAGCGAAGTCCGTAAGTCGAAGCCCCATGGCACTAACAATGCGCCTGATGCCAAGCTTCGCCCGAACTTTTAATAACATTTTAACACGTCTTCACCATCTGTCCTCGCTGCTTCCAGTGAGAGAGAAATGAAAGTGAAATGAAAATGATTGATGCATTTTTTGCAGATATATTATTTTATGCTTAAGTTTCCCTTTTTTTTTTTTTTCTTCGACACTATTTACCCATGCTTTTATATTTTATGAGTTTGACCTTATGATTTTCTGTTGTTCGTCAGAAATTAAAGGAGCATTGGAGGTACATGACAAACGCATATTGGTGATTTATGCAGTTGTTTCGTGCTTTAAACCTACACAATGTGTTGCTTGTAATTCAGAATGGTTTATGTATGATTTAATTTCGTTATCTATTGCTCTGACATACCTACCTTGCAGTGAGAAGGCTAGACGGTTAAGTTTATGTTGGAACACAGGTTTTCTATGGAGCTCTTTCAGATGGGAGGCTGTTCTATATTAGCCAACTCTTCTCCCTTTTCATCATCACTATATTCTTATTTCCTCTGTCCTTTTCATGTCTATTTTAGTATGAAAGCTTTTTTCTGGATCCCTTCTCTCATTGTATAGCTCAGTCTAAATGAATATCAGTTAATTCATCAGTCAATTCTTTATTTCGTAGAAGCAACAGATTACTTAAACAATTATCCAGCAATTTAATTTAACCTGAGATGCGGTTATTCGAAAAGGCGAATTATATTAACCTATCGAGCTCATTTTAATAATATATTCCAGCTTCATGCATCTAATTCTAATTTGAATTTGAATAACTGCATCTTTTGAATTTTTACAGTTGAGGTTGAGGGTGGAAAGAGAGTTTTGAAAGTTTGTTTTGAGAAGGAAAAAATTCGTAATGTTTCTGCTTTGTGGACTTTCTTCCATTCTTCTTTACCTCTCTTTATCTTCGCTGTCTTTCATTTTCTTTGTAGTATGTGATGGGGAGGACAGGTGTGGATTTTTAGAGAGAGAGAGAGAGAGAAAGAGAACTGCATCTGTCTACGTGTATAATATCTATTATTTATATTTCTTGTATAATACCTATTTTATCTCTTCACTTTCTGTTTTGCTCTTCCTCCTTTATCTAATACTTCTCTCTCTCTCTCTCTCTCTCTCTCTCTCTCTCTCTCTCTCTCTCTCAGTGCGTGACGTCAGCACAAGGGAAGGACGGCCATATTGGACTGGAGGTGAAAATAATGGATTAATCTTGTTCGTCTTTTGTTGGTGTTGGTGACGTCATGAAATTTGATACGTGTGTGTATGTGTGTGTGTGTGTGTGTGTGTCCTTGCATAGTCTGTGTGTGTGCATGCGTGTAATAAGTGTGTGTGTGTGTGTGTCAGGCAGGTGTGTAGATATTGCAGATAATGAGTAGACAGGTGTGGGAGGTGTGTAGGGCAGGTGTAGTGGGAGTGACAGGTGTGTAGTGGATATTACACAGGTGTGGTGGTAGGTGTAGGTCAGGTGTATAGTGGATATGAGACAGGTGTTAATGAGTAGGCAGGTGTTTAGGACAGGTGTGTAGCCAGGCAGGTGTGTAGTGGATATGAGACAGATGTTAATGAGAGACAGGTGTGTAGCCAGGCAGGTGTGCAGGACAGGTGTGTAGCCAGGGAAGTGTGTAGGACAGGTGTGTAGTGGATATGAGACAGGTGTTAAGGAGTAGGCAGGTGTGTAGCCAGGCAGGTGTGTAGGACAGGTGTGTAGCCAGATAGGTGTGCAGGACAGGTGTGTAGCCAGGCAGGTGTACTTGTCAGGGTCACCAGCTTGTCAACGAGCCTGCACCCACCGGATATTACCCACACCCACACCTACACCCGCCCACACCCACCCACACCCACCTACACCCATTTCCTCTATCCCAAACCACACCCACGCCCATTTATCATTGTTATTTTCCTATTTATTGATTTATTTGTGGGTTTTTTTATCTATGCGTTTAAGCGGACTGATTTCAAACCTAATCAGTTGGTGTGTCAGTTACTTTCGGTTGCGTTTCAAATTGTTTCGTTTTCTTTCGCGCCTTTTTTTTTTTCAAATTTCGTAAAAAATAGTTATGGGAGAGTCCGTTTGCTTTCCCAGGCTTCTTTGTTACGTTGCTTCCTCTCTCTCTCTCTCTCTCTCTCTCTCTCTCTCTCTCTCGTTCTTACCTTGCAATATGAATCTCTCTCTCTCTCTCTCTCTCTCTCTCGTTCTTACCTTGCAATATGAATCTCTCTCTCTCTCTCTCTCTCTCTCTCTCTCTCTCTCTCTCTCTCTCTCTCTCGTTCTTACCTTGCAATATGAATCTCTCTCTCTCTCTCTCTCTCTCTCGTTCTTACCTTGCAATATGAATCTCTCTCTCTCTCTCGTTCTTACCTTGCAATATGAATCTCTCTCTCTCTCTCTCTCTCTCTCTCTCTCGTTCTTACCTTGCAATATGAATCTCTCTCTCTCTCTCTCTCTCTCTCTCTCTCTCTCTCTCTCTCGTTCTTACCTTGCAATATGAATCTCTCTCTCTCTCTCTCTCTCGTTCTTACCTTGCAATATGAATCTCTCTCTCTCTCTCGTTCTTACCTTCCAATATAAATCTCTCTCTCTCTCTCTCTCTCTCTCTCTCTCTCTCTCTCACGCATTCTTACCTTGCAATATGAATGTGTGTGTGTGTGTGTGTGTGTGTGTGTGAGAGAGAGAGAGAGAGAGAGAGAGAGAGAGGAAAAACTTAAAATATCCAAGGAAAACGGTTTTGGTAATATAAATGTCACTTTTGAGGGGAGACAATTTTAGTTTTGAGATATTTTTCCCGAAATTAGATATATAAATGACTTGAACGCAACAGTATGAAACTTTGCCTTGAATTCTGGAAACTGGT
The DNA here is from genome assembly GCF_032717465.1 of Coenobita brevimanus. NCBI lineage: Eukaryota > Metazoa > Arthropoda > Malacostraca > Decapoda > Coenobitidae > Coenobita > Coenobita brevimanus. The sequence continues at coordinate 1,477,175 of NC_136955.1, read as the reverse complement.
GGTCATGGAGCCGTTGGATTCACGCACACACACACACACACACACACACACACACACACGCAGCGTCAGTTAGGAGCAGAGGTGGAACGTGGACGGGTGTATCAGAGAGCGGTGTGAGGCGTTGAGGTGAGTGTGACGTAGTGTGAAGAGTGATGTTAGTGTGAGGCGAGGTTAGTGTGACGTAGTGATGTGATGAGTGATGTGACGTGAGGCGAAGTTCGTGTGACGGAGTGATGTTAGTGTGAGGTGGTTAGTGTGACGAGGTGAAGTTAGTGTGATGTTACTGTGACGTAGTGTGAAGAGTGATGTTACTGTGACGTAGTGTGAAGAGTGATGTTACTGTGACGTAGTGTGAAGAGTGATGTTACTGTGACGTAGTGTGAGACGAAGTTAGTGTGACGTATTGTGATGTTACTGTGACGTAGTGTGACGTGAAGTTAGTGTGAAGAGTGATGTTAGTGTGAGGTGAAGTTAGTGTGACGTAGTGTGAAATTAGTGTGACATTGTAAAGTTAGTGTGACGTATTGTGATGTTATTGTGACAGTCTGAGGCGGTTAGTGTGACGTGTGAGGAAGTTAGTGTGATGTTACTGTGACGTGTGTGAGATGAAGTTAGTGTGACGTGAAGTGTGATGTTACTGTGATGTAGTGTGAGGTGGTTAGTGTGACGGATGTTTTAAGAGCAGTGTGAGGTAGAGGTGAAGTTAGTGTGACGTAGTGTGAAGAGTGATGTTAGTGTGACTTAGTGTGAAGAGTGATGTTAGTGTGACGTAGTATGAATTTAGTGTGACGGATGTTCTGAGAGCAGTGTGAGTTAGGTAAAGCTAGTGTGACTGACGGATGCTTGAAGGCCAGTGTGAGTTAGAGGTGAGTGTGAGATGGACGTAGTGTGAGGTAGAGTAGTATGAAGAGTGTGAGATAAGTGTGAGGTGGACATAGTGTGAGAGAGCAGTGTCAAGTGTGAGTGAAATAAGTGTGAGGTAGAGAAGTGTTAAGGGTGAGATTTAGGTGAAGATAGTGTGAGTGTTAAGTGAAGGTAGTATGAGAGTAGTGTGAAGCAGAGTTAGTGTGAATAAGGGAGATGTGATTAAGTAGTGTGCAAGAGTGAGGCTAGTGTGAGGTATGAGAGAGGAGTAGATGAGGGTAGTGTGTGTGTGAGAGAGAGAGAGAGAGAGAGAGAGAGAGAGAGAGATGGGTAGTGTAAGTGTGACTGTTAAGGAAAGCGTGTATAATTGTGTGTGTGTGTGTGTGAGAGAGAGAGAGAGAGAGAGAGAGAGAGAGAGAGAGATGGGTAGTGTAAGTGTGACTGTTAGGGAATGCGTGTATAATGTAGTGTGAAGAGAGCATTGTGAGGGATGGGTAAGGAAGTGTGAAGAATGAATAGTAGGGGTGAAGGGGAAAAGCATTATTATTATTATTATTATTATTATTATTATTATTTATTACTACTACTGCTACTACTACTACTACTTCTACTATTACTACTGGCACTTATTATTATTATTATCATCATCACCATCATCATCATCACCACCACCACCACCACCACCACCACCACCACCACCACCACCACCACCACCACTACTACTACTACTACAACTACTACTGTCAAATGCATAAACTAGTTGTATAAATAGGTAGTGATGAATGAATTACTGAATCTAATATTTTGTGATGAGTGATGAGTGAGTGATGAGGTGAGGCATGATTTGGGTCAGTTGTGAGAAAATGCATTGTTTTCCACCCGTGAGTGAGTACCCCCCCCCTCTCTCTCTCCATCTATCTGTCTGTCTGTTAGTACTATCACCTCTCTCTCTCTCTCTCTCTCTCTCTCTCTCTCTCTCTCTCTCTCTCTCTCTCTCTCTCAAGTCACATTCCAGTCACTCACACAGCTTAGAGAGCGTGAACCCCAGAGAGAGAGAGAGAGAGAGAGAGAGAGAGAGAGCACATTCACTCCTTCCCTAGAGAGAAAGAGAGAGAGAGAGAGAGCACCTTCACTCCTTCCCTAGAGAGAGAGAGAGAGAGAGAGAGAGAGCGCACCTTCACTCCTTCCCTAGAGAGAGAGAGAGAGAGAGCACCTTCACTCCTTCCCTAGAGAGAGAGAGAGAGAGAGAGCACCTTCACTCCTTCCCTATCTTCACTCACTCAGTCCGCACTTCTTCGTGACTATATCGCCATTGAGAGTCCGGAGATGGAGAGAGAGAATCCGTAAGAGAGATGACGTCACTGTTGTTATTGTTGCTGTTTGTTATTTTTTTCTGGAGTGTTCGTCTTTGTTCATATTTCGGCTGATGATGATGATAGTAGTAGTAGTAGTAGTAGTAGTAGTAGTAGTGGTGGTGGTAGTAGTAGTAGTAGTAGTAGTGGTGGTGGTAGTAGTAGTAGTAGTGGTGGTGGTAGTAGTAGTAGTAGTTTTGTGTTAGGAAAGTTTGAGTTCATTGTACTCTCTCTCTCTCTCTCTCTCTCTCAGTAGCAGCAGTAATAGCAGTCGTTGTAATAGTAATAGTAGACGTAGTAGTAGTCGTAGTTGTATGTATAGTAGAAGGAAGTAGTAGTAATAACAGTGGTAGTAGTAGTAATAGTAGTAGTAGTAGCAGCAGCAGTAGTAGTAGTAATAGTAGTAGTAGTAGCAGCAGCAGTAGTAATAGTAGTAGTAGTAGTAGCAGCAGCAGTAGTAGTAGTAATAGTAGTAGTAGTAGCAGCAGCAGTAGTAGTAGTAATAGTAGTAGTAGCACCAGCAGTAGTAGTAGTAATAGTAGTAGTAGTAGCAGCAGCAGTAGTAATAGTAGTAGTAGTAGCAGCAGCAGTAGTAGTAGTAATAGTAGCAAAGCAAAATAAACTCCTCCTTTGTCTGGCGTTGGACATTTCGCCACGCACATATCATGACCTTGGGGCGAATAACACTCCAGCCGTACTCTCCAACGTGCCGTCATGCCGAAAAGGTCATTTGAGCCCGTAATCTGACCTTTACGGGAGGATTAACAGCCTTACGGTCCTCATTACATTCCTTTTGTACGTAATTCATGGCTGTATATACCCAGGTACTTAAATTCACCCATGTCTGTGTGTCTGTATGCAAGATAAATCAAAAAGTTGTTGACGGATTTAAAGGAGATTTTGTGGACAGGTAGGCAGAGGGTCAAGGAAGAGTTGATTAGATTTTCAGGTGGATCTGTTTGTATGCAAGATATATCAAAAAGTTATTGTCGGATTTAAAGGAGATTTTGTGGACAGGTAGGCAGAGGGTCAAGGAAGAGTTGATTAGATATTCAGGTGGATCTGTTTGTCTGTATGCAAGATATCTAAAAAAGTTGTTAGCGGATTGAAGGGAAATTTTGTGGACAGGTAGGGAGTGGGTCAAGGAAGAGTTGATTAGATTTTCAGGTGGATCTGTTTGTCTGTATGCAAGATATCTAAAAAAGTTATTGTCGGATTTAAAGGAGATTTTGTGGACAGGTAGGCAGAGGGTCAAGGAAGAGTTGATTAGATTTTCAGGTGGATCTGTTTGTATGCAAGATATCTCAAAAAGTTATTGTCGGATTTAAAGGAGATTTTGTGGACAGGTAGGCAGAGGGTCAAGGAAGAGTTGATTAGATTTTCAGGTGGATCTGTTTGTCTGTGTGCAAGATATCTAAAAAAGTTGTTGGCGGAATGAAGGGAAATTTTGTGGACAGGTAGGCAGGGGGTCAAGGAAGAGTTGATTAGATTTTCAGGTGGATCTGTTTGTCTGTATGCAAGATATCTCAAAAAGTTGTTGACGGATTTAAAGGAGATTTTGTGGACAGGTAGGCAGAGGGTCAGGGAAGAGTTGATTAGAGTTTCAGGTGGATGCTTGTCTTAGTAGTGTAGGCACGCACTTCAAGGAGCTGCCTGACGTGGCTAGAGATGATGATGAGGATGTTGGTATATATGTTGATGATGTGATATAGATGTTGACGATGTTGATGGTGATAGGGATGTTGATGTTGAGAGATGATGATGATGGCTGGGATGTTGATGATGTTGATATAGATGTTGATGATGATGGTATAGATGTTGACGATGTTGAGAGATGATGATGATGGCTGGGATGTTGATGATGATGTAGATGTTGATGATGTTGATATAGATGTTGAAGATGTTGGTATAGATGTTGACGATGTTGAGAGATGTTGATGATGATGGCTGGGATGTTGATGATGTTGATATAGACGTTAATGATGTTGATATAGATGCTGATGTTGGTATATATGTTGATGATGTGATATAGATGTTGACGATGTTGATGATGTTGATAAGGATGTTGATGATATAGATGCTGATGTTGGTATATATGTTGATGATGTGATATAGATGTTGACGATGTTGATGATGTTGATAAGGATGTTGATGATATAGATGCTGATGTTGGTATATATGTTGATGATGTGATATAGATGTTGACGATGTTGATGATGTTGATAAGGATGTTGATGATATAGATGTTGATAGTGATGTTGATGATGTTGATAGCGATGATGTTGATGACCAGGCAAGACCACACCCACACATGGCAGGGCGAAAGAGGACGTGTGTGTGTGTGTGTGTGTGTGTGTGTGTGTGTGTGTGTGGCCATGTAACCCTGCCCTCCATACCGTTACACACAAGAGCGGGAAATGATGCAAGCCTGTACACGCAATCTTAGTATGATCTTAGAGTGCGTGGGAAGGTACTTACTCACACTAGAGAGCGTTGGGAAATAGTTCTAGCCAAAGTCATGCTAGTTTTACTCTTTCTCCTAGCTTATTTGAATCTAGAACTAGCTTTACAAGGGCTGAAAGATTGACATAAAAGTTAGATTTCTCTCCTAGTTGATGCATAGTTAGAATTGTTTTGAGGTGACAAGAGTTAGCAGACAGACCTGTGATTCTTGCTTACACTCTCAGTTATTATTATTATTATTTATTATTATTATTATTATTATCGTTATTTCACTCAAATGTCAGGACCAATTTGCCTATCCCCGGGCTCCTACGCTCCTCATGGGGCAACGTAGGATTGGATGATGGGTGGATTATTATTATTATTATTATTATTAGTAGTAGTAGTAGTAGTAGTAGCAGTAATAGTAATAGTGTATGTACCTAATTTTCACCATTAATAGAAGTAGTAGCAGCAGCAGCACCGGTAGTAGTAGTAGTAGTAGTAACAGTCGTATCACCATCACAAACCACAAAACCGTAATATACCCAAGAATAAGCTTCCAAAATAAGCTGACAAAGGCCTTAGAGCTGTAACAGGAAGGATGTGGTGTACCTAGACAAAAAGCTCACCCAGTTCGTCTCATCCTATTAATTGAAGACATACAGGTGCGTTCCTCCTCAGTCCCCCCGCCACACCCTTCTCACCCCTCCCGTTTTCTATGCTTAGGGGGGAAGATGGGTATTTTATTATTATTATTTTTATTATTATTATTACTAATTATTATTATTACTATTTTTATTTACGAATTTAAAGAGTTTTAGGCAAAGTTTGTGGCATGTTTCTCTCTCTCTCTCTCTCTCTCTCTCTCTCTCTCTCACCTGTCTGGGGAGATCGGTGGCTTGGACAGGAAGCGACCCTCCCCCCCTTTACGCCTCAGGGCCTGACCAGTTCTCTCTCTCTCTCTCTCTGGAATATATGATTAACTTTTCTCTTTATATTTTTACGCCTCTCTCTCTCTCTCTCTCTCTCTCTCTCTCTCTCTCTCTCTCTCTCTCTCTCTCTCTCTCTCTCTCTCTCTCTCTCTCTCTCAGTAAAGATAACAGTAGTAATATTGGTACCAGACCTGCTCAGTATCCCACACTACCTTATCGTTATCTGTCACCCTGTCTGCTATCTTCCTCGTTGTCAGTTCCTTGTGTCTTATCACCTGTGTTCAGTTGATTTATTCTTATCCTTATCGCCACACTCAGTTCTCTCTCTCTCTCTCTCTCTCTCTCTCTCTTTATCTATCTATCTGTTAATCACTATCGGTCTATCTATCTGTCAATCCAATCATTCTCTCTCTCTCTCTCCCTCTCTCTCTCTCTCTCTCTCTCTTTCTCTCACCTGTATACTATCTATCTACCAACCTATCCATCTATCTATCAGTCCATCTATTCAGTCTATTCCCTTAATCCCATTGACCCAAAGACCAGGCCGAATGAGGTCAAGGAGCCATTAGACGTGACCTGAGATAGCTCTAATCCCCCTGAGAGAGAGAGAGAGAGAGAGAGAGAGAGAGAGAGATTTTGTGGGAATGTGTGGATAGATTGTGTGTGTGTGTGTGTGTGTGTGTGTGTGTGTGTGTTTGCAGATTTTACTGTGTGTATTTCAAGATTCATAATAATAATAATAATAATGTCAGATTTCTCTTTCGTTTGTACATTATTTTTGTCTTTAATTTTCGTTTTTAGCTGTTGTTTTGAGAGAGAGAGAGAGAGAGAGAGAGAGAGAGAGAGAGAGAGAGAGGGAGGTGTTTGGAATTCCTCGTTTGTTTTTGTGTGTTTGGTGTTTTATTGATTTATTTACCTGGCTCACCTTTACCTGCCTCATCTTTACCAGCCTCACCCCTACCTGCCTCACCCTTACCTGCCTCACCCCTACCTGCCTCACCTTTACCTGCCTCACCTCCACCTGTCTCACCCCTACCTGCCTCACCCCTATCTGCCTCACCTCTACCTGCCTCACCTTTACCTGCCTCACCTCTACCTGCCTCACCTTTACCTGCCTCACCTTTACCTGCCTCACCTCTACCTGCCTCACCTTTACCTGCCTCACCTCTACCTGCCTCACCTTTACCTGCCTCACCTCCACCTGCCTCACCCCTACCTGCCTCACCTCTACCTGCCTCACCCCTACCTGCCTCACCTTTACCTGCCTCACCTCTACCTACCTCACCTGTACCTGCCTCACCTTTACCTGCCTCACCCCTACCTGCCTCACCTCTACCTGCCTCACCTCTACCTGCCTCACCCCTACCTGCCTCACCTTTACCTGCCTCACCTTTACCTGCCTCACCTCCACCTGCCTCACCCCTACCTGCCTCACTCTCCTGTTTTGTTTATTTTTGTTTGTGCTGCCTGACTGTTTGTATGCTCTCTCTCTCTCTCTCTCTCTCTCTCTCACACACACACACACACACACACACACACACACACACACACACACACACACACACACACACACACACACACA
>NC_136955.1:1417500-1452500 GCF_032717465.1 Coenobita brevimanus | reverse complement strand
GACTCCCCCACACAGACCTCTCTCTCTCTCTCTCTCTCTCTCTCTCTCTCTCTCTCTCTCTCTCTCACTTTAAAGCTACCTCTAATCCCACTTCATTTACTCTCTCTCTCTCTCTCTCTCTCTCTCTCTCTCTCTCTCTCTCTCTCTCTCTCTCTCTCTCTAATCCCCCCTCTCTCTCTCTCTCTCTCTCTCTCTCTCTCTCTCTCTCTCTCACTTTAAAGCTACCTCTAATCCCACTTCATTTACTCTCTCTCTCTCTCTCTCTCTCTCACTTTAAAGCTACCTCTAATCCCACTTCATTTACTCTCTCTCTCTCTCTCTCTCTCTCTCTCTCTCACTATAAAGCTACCTCTAATCCCACTTCATTTACTCTCTCTCTCTCTCTCTCTAAAGCTCTCTCTAATCCCACTTTAAAGCTACCTCTAATCCCACTTACTCTCTCTCTCTCTCTCTCTCTCTCTCTCTCACTTTAAAGCTACCTCTAATCCCACTTCATTTACTCTCTCTCTCTCTCTCTCTCTCTCTCTCTCTCACTTTAAAGCTACCTCTAATCCCACTTCATTTACTCTCTCTCTCTCTCTCTCTCTCTCTCTCACTTTAAAGCTACCTCTAATCCCACTTCATTTACTCTCTCTCTCTCTCTCTCTCTCTCTCTCTCTCTCTCTCTCTCTCTTTAAAGCTACCTCTAATCCCACTTCATTTACTCTCTCTCTCTCTCTCTCTCTCTCTCTCTCTCACTTTAAAGCTACCTCTAATCCCACTTCATTTACTCTCTCTCTCTCTCTCTCTCTCTCTCTCTCACTTTAAAGCTACCTCTAATCCCACTTCATTTACTCTCTCTCTCTCTCTCTCTCTCTCTCTCACTTTAAAGCTACCTCTAATCCCACTTCATTTACTCTCTCTCTCTCTCTCTCTCTCTCACTATAAAGCTACCTCTAATCCCACTTCATTTACTCTCTCTCTCTCTCTCTCTCTCTCTCTCTCTCTCTCTCTCTCTTTAAATCTACCTCTAATCACACTTAATTTTCTCTCTCTCTCTCTCTCTCTCTCTCTCTCTCTCTCTCTCTCACTTTAAAGCTACCTCTAATCCCACTTCATTTACTCTCTCTCTCTCTCTCTCTCTCTCTCTCTCTCACTTTAAAGCTACCTCTAATCCCACTTCATTTACTCTCTCTCTCTCTCTCTCTCTCTCTCTCTCTCTCTCTCTCTCTCTCTCACTTTAAAGCTACCTCTAATCCCACTTCATTTACTCTCTCTCTCTCTCTCTCTCTCTCACTTTAAAGCTACCTCTAATCCCACTTCATTTACTCTCTCTCTCTCTCTCTCTCTCTCTCTCTCACTTTAAAGCTACCTCTAATCCCACTTCATTTACTCTCTCTCTCTCTCTCTCTCTCTCTCTCTCTCTCTCTCACTTTAAAGATACCTCTAATCCCACTTCATTTACTCTCTCTCTCTCTCTCTCTCTCTCTCTCTCTCTCACTTTAAAGCTACCTCTAATCCCACTTCATTTACTCTCTCTCTCTCTCTCTCTCTCTCTCTCTCTCTCTCTCTCTCACTTTAAAGCTACCTCTAATCCCACTTCATTTACTCTCTCTCTCTCTCTCTCTCTCACTCACTTTAAAGCTACCTCTAATCCCACTTCATTTACTCTCTCTCTCTCTCTCTCTCTCTCTCTCTCTCTCTCACTTTAAAGCTACCTCTAATCCCACTTCATTTACTCTCTCTCTCTCTCTCTCTCTCTCTCTCACTTTAAAGCTACCTCTAATCCCACTTCATTTACTCTCTCTCTCTCTCTCTCTCTCTCTCTCTCTCTCTCTCACTTTAAAGCTACCTCTAATCCCACTTCATTTACTCTCTCTCTCTCTCTCTCTCTCTCTCTCCTTGTGCCAACTCATTACAAAAATTAATATAACAGATTTAGCTGAGAGAGAGAGAGAAAGAGAGAGAGAGAGAGAGAGAGAGAGAGAGGGAGGGAGGGAGAGAGAGAGAGAGAGAGAGAGAGAGAGAGAGAGAGAGAGGGAGGGAGGGAGGGAGAGAGAGAGAGAGAGAGAGGGAGAGGGAGGGAGGGAGGGAGAGAGAGAGGGAGAGGGAGGGAGAGAGAGAGAGAGAGAGAGAGAGAGAAAGGTATGCTTAGAGAGAGAGAGAAAGTGAATTCGGAATAGAGGCAACTTTAAAGTGAGAGAGAGAGAGAAAGAGAGAGAGGAGTCAGCTGGCCTACCTAATATAGCTGTGGTGGTGGCAGGTGGTGCTTGAGTCTACCACACTGCTACCACAACTACCAACATTCCTACCACAGCTACCAAAATTCCTACCACAACTACCAACATTCCTCTTACTACTACTACAGTTGTCAATATTCCTACCACAACTATCAACATTCCTACCACAACTACCAACATTCCTACCACAACTACCAACTCTCCTATTACTAGTACTACAGTTGACAGTATTCCTACCATAACTACCAACACTCCTACCACATTCCTACCACAACTACTAATATTCCTACCACAGTTACCACCACTCCTACCACAGTTACCACATTCCTACCCCAACTACCAATATTCCTACCACAGTTACCAACATTCCTACCACAGTTACCACATTCCTACCACAGTTACCACATTCCTACCACAACTACCAACATTCCTACCACAACTACCAGCATTCCTAGTACCGCTACAGTTGTCAATATTCCAACCACAACTACCACCATCCCTACAACAACTTCCATCATCCTTACCACAACTACCACCATCCTTACCACAACTACCGCCATCCCTACCACAACTACCGCCATCCCTACCACAACTACCACCATCCCTGCCACAACTACTACCACCATCTCTACCACAACTACCACCATCCCTACCACAACTACCACCATTCCTACCACAACTACCACCATCCCTACCACAACTTCCACCATCCCGACCACAACTTCCACCATCCCTACCACAACTACCACCATCCCTACCACAACTACCACCATCCCTACCACAACTACCACCATCCCTACCACAACTACCTCCATCCCTACCACAACTACCACCATCCCTACCACAACTACCTCCATCCCTACCACAACTACCACCATCCCTACCACAACTACCACCATCCCTACCACAGCCACCACCATCCCTACCACAACTACCACCATCCCTACCACAACTACCACCATCCCTACCACAACTTCCACCATCCCTACCACAACTACCACCATCCCTACCACAACTACCACCATCACTACCACAACTACCACCATCCCTACCACAACTACCACCATCCCTACCACAACTACCACCATCCCTACCACAACTACCACAACCTCTACCACAGCTACCACCATCCCTACCACAACTACCACCATCCCTACCACAACTACCGCCATCCTTACCACAACTACAACCATCCCGACCACAACTTCCACCATCCCTACCACAACTGCCACCATCCCTACCACAACTACCACCATCCCTACCACAACTACCACCATCCCTACCACAATCACAGGGAGCGAGGAAGCTAGAGAGTAGGAAGGGTATTTGGCAGTGATCAGAGTATGGTGGTGATGGTATTTGTGGTAGGTGTGGTAGATGTGGTGGTAGTGATGGTGGTGATGGTAGTGTTCGTACTAGTAGTGGTAATTGTGGTAGGTATGGTTGTGGGAATGGTGATTGTGGTAGTTGTGGTAGCTGGTATAGTAGCTGTGGTTGTGGCAGTTGTGGTAGGTGGTGGTAGTTGTGATTGTGGTTGTTGTGGTAGTTGTGGTGATTGTGGTAATTCTGGTAGTTGTGGTAGTTATGTAAATTGTGGTGGTTGTGGTGATTGTGGTGATTCTGTTACCTAAGATTACTAAGCATTGGCCTTTGCACGTAGATTCTCTCTCTCTCTCTCTCTCTCTCTCTTCTCTTTTATTCTCTCCCTCCTCCTCCTCCTCCTCCTCCTCCTCCTCCTCCTTCTTCTTCTGTATTGTTTCGATTGTTACATTATTATTATTATTATTATTATTATTATTATTATTATTATTATTATCATTATTATTATTATCATCATCATCATCATCATCATCATCACCACCATCATCATCACCACCACCACCACCACCACCACCACCACCACCACCGATATCACCACCAATATCACCATCATCATCACCATCTTCACCACCACCACCACCACCACCACCACCATCACCACCATCATCATCATCACCATCACCACCATCATCATCATCATCATCACCACCACCATCACCACCACCACCACCACCACCACCACCACCACCACCACCATCATCATCATCACCATCACCACCATCATCATCATCACCATCACCACCACCATCATCATCATCATCATCACATATTCCTCTTGCCAATGATATTACGTATGGAATAAATTTAGGAGAGAGAGAGAGAGAGAGAGAGAGAGAGAGAGAGGTATATTGATAGACAGGTATATGGGATTGAGTAATAGACAGATAGATAGACTTACAACAGCTGATAGATAGACAGACAGATAGATAGACAGGCCTGTGAAGACTTAAGGGGTCTTTGGAACAAGGGTTGAGGTACACACACACACACATACACACACACACACACACACACACACACACACACACACACATGTGGAGGTGAAGGTGCGTTTTGCTAGGCTTACATTTATTATCATTATTATTATTATCATTATTATTATTATCACTATTATTACTATTATTATTATTATTATTATTATCATTATTACTATTATCACTTGTAATTGCTGTTGTTGTTGTTTGTTATTTTCTCTTCCTCATTATTATTATTATTATTATTATTATTATTATTATTATTATTATTACTATTAATATAACAGTTATTCTATATTAAAGATAGGAGATATTTTTCGAAGCCGAGAGAGAGAGAGAGAGAGAGAGAGAGAGAGAGAGAGAGAGAGAGAGGGGCATAAAACAGTACGTGATGTAAGCTGTTCTAATCTCTCTCTCTCTCTCTCTCTCTCTCTCTCTCAGGAAGGACAGCCTATTAATACGGTCCATTCTCACATACAGACATGCCAATTCTATTACACACACACACACACACACACACACACACACACACACACACACAATACTCTCGTGTGTATTGCTAAGAAGTGCTAAAATGTACTCAAACGCTGCTAAAATGTACTCAGACACTCCTATGTGCTAAAAAGTGCTATAATGTACTCAAACTCTGATACAAAGTGCTAAGAAGTGCTAAAATCAACCCAGACACTGCTAAAAAGTGCTAAGAAGTGCTAAAATGTACTCAAACACTGCTATAAGGTGCTAGAAAGTGCTAAAATCTACCCAGACACTGCTGAAGAGTGCTGAGAAGTGCTATAATGTACTCAAACACTGCTAAAAAGTGCTCGAAAGTGCTAAAAAAACTGCCCTTCTATCGTGACTTTACATTTTTCCTCTATGTAGGTTAATATCGCTTTAATTTAGCACATCACGTTGGTTGGTGTGCGGTGTGGTGAATGTGTGGTGGTTGTTCTGGTGGTGAAATTGTGGTAGTGGTGGTGTGATGTTGAAGGTTTGTCAGTGTGGTGGTGGTGGTAGTAGTGGTGTGGTGATTGTGGCAGGTGTGTGGTGAGGCGGGTGTGGTAGGTGAGGCAGGTGTGGTAGGTGAGGCAGGTGTGTGGTAGGTGCGGCAGGTGTGGTAGGTGAGGCAGGTGTGATGGGTTAGGAAGTTGTGGTAGATGGGGCAGGTGTGGTAGATGGGGTAGGTGAGGCAGGTGTGATGGGTTAGGAAGTTGTGGTAGATGAGGCAGGTGTGGTAGATGGGGCAGGTGTGGTAGGTGCGACAGGTGTGGTAGGTGAGGCAGCCAGTGCCAGACTTAGGAGTTTACCTCACGGGAATAGACTACCAGACCCGCTACCACTATCACCACTACTACCACTTACCACTGTCACCACTACTACTACTGCTACCACCACCACCATTACTACTACTACTGCTACCACCACCACCACCATTACTACTACCACAAACCACCACAGCTACCACAATCACCACTTCCACCACCACCACAACTACTACTACTACTACTGACATTATCACCACACAACCATTACAGTCATCGCCAGTATTATCACCACCACTACCACCACCACCACCACCACTATTACTAATACTGTTACTACCACCACCGCCAATACTACAACTACCACTCATACAACACCGACCACCACCACTACCACTACTACTACTACTACTACTTCACTACTGCTACCACCAGCACAATCACCACCACCACCACTGCTACTACTACTACTACTACTGCTATTATTATTATTATTATTATTATTATTATTATTACTACTACTACTACTACTACTACTACTACTACTACTACTACTACTACTACCACCACCACCACCACCACCACCACAACCACCACAGCTACCACAACCACCACACATTACTCCTTTCATAACAATCATGGACCTTTAAACGAATGTAAACAAACCGTAGTAGGACCTTTAAATTTTATGAATGAATGACGTAATGGATGACGTCATAGGCTGGGTGACGTCACAGTATGGGGGTAAAAATTATGAATGAGGTGATGTGTGATTCTCTCTCTCTCTCTCTCTCTCTCTCTCTCTCTCTCTCTCTCTCTCTCCTACAAGTGGTTCTTACCTCACTTCTAATCCCTCAGAGTAAGAGAGAGAGAGAGAGAGAGAGGGAGGGGGGAGGGAAAGAACACACTTGAAGAGGAAATTAGGAGAGAGAGAGAGAGAGAGAGAGAGAGAGAGAGAGAGAGAGAGAGAATGATGTAAACAGAGTAACAGTGACCCTGCCAGAGCACACCATCTGGGTACTCTCTCTCTCTCTCTCTCTCTCTAATGATAAGAGCGATGAAAAGTAAAAATGAACACTTATTTATGTATTAAATTTTACTCATAATAATAATAATAATAAAGGTAATAGCAATGAAAACAGCAGTAATAATAATAATAATAATAAAAATAATATCAATGAAAGCAGCAGTAGTATTATAAGTAGTAGCAGCAGTAGTAGTAATAATAATAATAATAATAATAATAATAATAATAATTCTCCAATATATTTTTTTAAAGGTAATTTTTAGAGAAGAATAAAAAACGTCTAATAGGACATAGAAAATGGGGTGCGTTGTTTTGCCGGAGTGACCCATTGAATTTAAATTGGAGAAAATGGGCGCTCGAGAGAAAACGGAGAGAGAGAGAGAGAGAGAGAGAGTGTGTGTGTGTGTGTGTGTGTGTGTGTGTGTGTGTGTGTGTGTGTGTGTGTGTGAGAGAGAGAGAGAGAGAGAGTTTTCGTATCTTAATTATTTACTCATTATTATCATAGGCAGATAGATAGGTAAGTAGGCAGATAGATAGAAAGATAGATATATAGATAGATATTTTAACCACCATTTTTGTTCAGCCATAATTCCCTATTATTATTATTATTATTATTATTATTATTATTATTATTAATTATTATTGTTTTATTATTATTATTATTATTATTATTATTAGTAGTAGTAGTAGTAGAAGTGTATCATCGCTATCTTTACCATTATTATTATTATTATTATTATCATTATTATTATTATTATTACTATTATTATTATTATTATTATTATTATTATTTTGTTTATTACTATCATCATTACCACCATCATCATCACTACTCTTAATGACCCTATAATTGACCTCAGTTGACCTCTCTTGACCCCTGCAGGTGGAGGGCGAGCCGGTGGTGGTACAAGGGACGAATATTGCAGAGGTCACAGACGAGGCTAGGCTAAACCAACTGGTGAGTCTGTCTATCTGTCTATCTATCAGTCTGTGTAATTATTTTTCTATCTGTCTATATTTTATCTATCAGGCTATTTATGTATTATTTTATCTATCTATCCGTCTATCTATATCTATTTATTTTATCTATCAGGTTATTTATGTGTTTATTGCATCTGTCTTATTTACCTGTGTCTATCTGTTTATCTCTCTATCTATCTATTCTTTATATTTGTCTATCTATCTGTCTATCTATTTATCATTTATTTATCTATCTATATGAGTACTGTATCTATCTATCTCCATTTTATTTATCTATCTATCTATTTTTCTGTCTATCTATTAGTGTGTACGGACCGGATATCGAGGTTCTTCCCTCGTGAGTACTGTTTCTCTCTTTCTCTCTGCCCATGTACAGTATAAGTCTATCAGTATGTCTGTCTATCTATTTATCTATGTCTGTCTGTCTGTCTGCCTACAGTCGAATATCTTAATCCTGCAAAAGATCGTATCATGAAAGCCTTGGTCACCTAATGGCGGCTTTTCACGCTGCTCGATCTCTGGCAGCAACATACTGTATATGAACAGCCAAATTACTATCATAAGTTGTGAAGGGGAAAATATTTGAATTCTTCGTTTTCTGTTCTAAATGACAAAAAATGGAAATATTTTGATGGTGCAAGTCGTTTTTTCCAATTTATTTGCGTTATTCGTATTTTACAAGTTTCATTCGCTTACTGGGAGGTGCTAAGGAGAGGGAATTATTTATAGAAATGGTTAGAAAATAAAAATGTATAGAAATATGGCCCAAAATTTGACTTTTATATAGAAAAAGGTTTAATTCAGTCATCCTTATTTTCTACGTTTTCTATAAGGTGTGTATGAGAGAGAATGGAGTTTTAATGGTAAACTATTGTAAAGAAGTTCCCTAGCTCCTCATCCTTAGCGATTTATTTTATGATGTTGCTACTCATGGCTTACTGTTATGAAGGCGAGTATCCCTAGCACGTCCTCCTTGGTGATTTATTCTTGGATGTGGCTGGTTAATATCCTCTTGTGCGTTGGGAGTGTGGCGATATTAGAGGGATGTTTTATGCTCCCTAACACCTTTTCCTTAGCGATTTATTTTTGGATATGGCAAGTTAATATCCTTTTCTACGTTATGTATGCAGAGTGTGTTGATATTGGAAGGATTTATACTCCCTAACACCTCTTCCTTAGCGATTTATTTTAGGATATGGCTGGTTAATGTCCTTTTGTACGTTGGGAAAGATGTATGTAACAGAACAGGCCAATGAGGTGTAATAAATCGCTTAGGAAGAGGTGTTAGGGAGCTTCCTTACCCAGTTGGTTAAGGAAGCTCCCTAACATCTTTTCCTAAGTGATTTATTTTCTGTTATTTAAATCCAATATCAACATACTCTTCATAAATAATTGATAAAATTACCAGCCTCTTCAAGAATAAATCGCTAAGGAAGAGGTGTTAGGGACTTTCCAAATCTCATTAGAAGAAATTTTGTTTGTTATCATCCATTTAGTTTCTTATTCCCTAACACCTGTATCTTTTTTATTTATTCTGATCCGAATTATTTTTACACGTTAGGAGTGAGTTTTCGTTTTTTTTTTTTTTTAATTGATAATAATAATGGTAATGATAATAATAATAGTGATAATAATAATAATGATAATGATGATGATAATAGTGATGATAATAATAATAATGATGATAATAATAATAATAATAATAATAGGGCTAATAATAATATTGATAATAGGGATCATAATAATAATAATAATAATAATAAATGACATCCTTCCTCCCTTTCATTTCCACGCTATTTCCTCCCCTCCCCTCCCCTCTGCCCTCCCCCTTTCCTCCCCTCCCCTCCCCTCTGCCCTCCCCCTTTCCTCCCCTCCCCTCCCCTCCCCTCCCCCTTTCCTCCCCTCCCCTCCCCTCTCACTTCTCCCCCACCCCTTCAGTGCCCTACTCTACATTTTGCCCCCCCTCTCTCTCTCTCTCTCTCTCAAGACGGTAGAAGGAGGGAGAGAGGGAGAAAGAAAGAGGGGAGGAGGTGGAGAGGGAGGGAAGGAGAAAAGGGAAGGAAGGGAGAGAGAGAGAGAGAGAGGGGAAGAGGGGGAGGGAAGAAAAGGAGGAAAAAAAAAAAGGGAGGGAGGAAAGGGAGGAGAAAACATATGGAGGGAGGGAGGGAAGAAAGGGAGGGAAAAAAATCTAGGAGGGAGGAGGAAACGTAGGGAGGGAGGGAGGGAGGAAATGGTACCTCTGTGTTGTGTTGTGGTATTATTGGCGTGTTGAGTCATGGGGAGGGGAGGGGAGGGGAGGGGAGGGGAGGAATTAATGAGTAAGGTGAGGGAGAGAGAGGGAGGGAGGGGAAAGAAAGAATGAGAGAAGGGGAGGAGTGTGAGAGGGAGAAGGAGGGGAGGGGAGGAATTAATGAGTAAGGTGAGGGGGGGAGGGAGGGGAGAGAAAATGAGAGGAGGGGAGGAGTGTGAGGGGGAGGTGAGGGAGGTAATGAGTAAGGGGAAAAGGAGAGAGAGAGAGAGGGGGGGAGAAGGAGAGAGGGAGGGGGTGCCAGTAACCCGTGAGGCACTGTGCCAGCGGGGGGGAGGGGTGCCTTCTTCCCTCCCTCCCTTCTTCCTTCCTTCCTTCCTTCCTTGCTTCCCTTCTTCCTTCCTTCCTTCCTCCCTCCTTCCTTCCTTCCTCCCTCCTTCCTTCCTTCCTTCCTTCTTTCCTTCCTTCCCTCGTTCCTTCCTTCTTTCCATCCGTCCATCCTTCCTTCCTTCCTTCCTCCCTCCTTCCTTCCTTCCTTCCTTCCTTCCTCCCTCCCTCCCTCCCTCCCTCCCTCCCTCCCTCCCTCCCTCCCTCTAACAGAAATAATCATCCATCTGTACTGCTTTAGGTGTGGGTGTGGGTGTGGGTGTGGGTGTAAGTATGGGTGTGGGTGTAGGTGTAAGTGTGGGTGTGGGTGTAGGTGTGGGTGTGGATGTACAGTAGGTGTGGCTGTGGATATAGGTATGGCTAAATAGACTACACAGCCCGTTCCCTAAGGCCAGGCAATCCTCCTATGTCTCACACCACATATCACCACTTTGGCACCAAGACCCACCGTCCATACTGAATACATACCAGGGGCAGTACTTATAAAAACTACATCATAAGTGAAAGTCAGAAGTGTTAGACTTAAGGAGGAGTTCAGTCATAGCAAAGGCGAGACACTGTTAGGTCAAAATCATAAGCTGCTGAGATAGCGGTTTTTTTGTATGTAGCGCTTGCGAGGTTTGAAAATTGAAGAAAAAAAATAAAAAATATATATATATAAAAAAAAGAGAGAGAGAGAAAAGACGTAACGAAAAAATCCATTAATTACTTCGATATTTTTCTGAAACGTTTTCGGTGAAGAGTCAACTGATGAATGTGAAGATTTAAGGAGTTATTTACCACACTGTTTTACTGTGGACGAGGACATGTCGCCTCACCGCAGTAATCTTGTGAACAACCACCACCACCGCCACCAGAAGCATGGAGGACTCTAGCAGTATTTTCTACCCTTCAGCCTAAGAACAAGCGCTCCAACAGTGCGGTAGAGGAACGCACAAGGGTCGTCACCACTACCGAGTTGCATTTTTCCAGTTGTAAAGTAACGCAACTTTAAAATAGCCTTCGTTTCAGCCTTGAGAGCCTTGTTTCCTGCCGGATTTCCTGCCTAAAGGATTCTCTTTACCAGTTCTGCACCACTTAGCTAATTAATCACATCCTTCCCGTCACGAAAACGGCTGGGTTGGCGGTGGCGAATTTGTTGTGGTGGTGGTGGTGTGGCTGCCGTGTTTACCGATGGAGTCCTAAGCGCTATACCAACTCGTGGGGTGTCTTAGTTAGGACTCAGGTAGGACATAAGGAATTGTGACTCGCTGCTGTGAATTTAGGATTGACCATTGCCTCGTGACGTGGTTTTATAAGTACGGGCCCAGGTCTTTCTCAGGACTGGTGTGGTGCTGGTGTTATCGGTGGTGTTTTTTTACGAAATTTAAATACTCCAACTACTACACCAATTTTGACTCGATCACGCGTTCTCTCAGACAGCATACCACTTCCCTAACCACCTGACCACCTGCTACATCACTATCAGGCGTTTATGCTAGACTGACAAAGATCCCTAACCCCTTTCAGCTGAGTTGATGGCCAGGTGTAGTCAGATTGAAGGGTGGATTTGACTAGTAACGAAGGAGACTCACTGACAAAGATCCCTAACCCCTTTCAGCTCAGTTGATGGCCAGGTGTAGTCAGATTGAAGGGTGGATTTGACTAGTAACCAAGGAGACTCACTGACAAAGATCCCTAACCCCTTTCAGCTCAGTTGATGGCCAGGGGTAGTCAGATTGGAGGGTGGATTTGACTAGTAACCAAGGAGACTCACTGACAAAGATCCCTAACCCCTTTCAGCTCAGTTGATGGCCAGGTGTAGTCAGATTGGAGGGTGGATTTGACTAGTAACCAAGGAGACTCACTGACAAAGATCCCTAACCCCTTTTAGCTGAGTTGATGGCCAGGTGTAGTCAGGCTGGAGGTTAGATTTGACTAGTAACCAAGGAGACTTATGCCAACCTCATAGTAGTAGCAATTGTAGCAGTAGTAGTAATAGTAGTAGTAGTAGTAGTAACCGTAGTCGTAGTAGTAGTAAAAAATCCTCCTGCAGTCCACCATGGTCCTTTCGGGGGATAGGGAGGGAGTTGAGGGACGTTTGTAGAACTAGGTAAAGGAGAAGTGAGAGAGAGAGAGAGAGAGAGAATCAAAATAAATATAAGAACACAGTGTATGGCAGGGCACATGTGTGAAGGGAGAGAGAGAGAGAGAGAGGAGGGGGGGGGTTACTCAGGGCTCCACCACACCACCACATTACCTTCGTCCGCCACAGTCACCACACCTCACCCCCTCTGTGTGTGTGTGTACTCTGTGTGTCAGGGTGTAGGGGTAGGAAGGCGCTCTCTCCCCCCCTACCACACCCCTACCACAGCTACCACAACGGAATCCTATCGCCAACCACAACTACCACCACCCACCACACCCTCAGCCTCACTTACCATATTCCAACATTACCACAACGGAATCCTATCGCCAACCACAACTACCACCACACCCCACACCCTCAGCCTCACTTACCATATTCCAACATTACCACAACTACCACCATTACCACAGCTACCGCAACTACCACCATTACCACAGCTACCACAACTGCCACTACCATAGCCACAACTACTGTCACCACAACCACAGCTACCGTTATTTACAAACAGGCACCACTACTACTAACCATAACTACCTCCACCAGCAACCACAACTACCACACCAACCACAATTCACAAGCATCTACCACCAACCACACCTACCACAACCACCACCATCAACCACAACTACCACAACCACCACCATCAACCACAATTACCACAATCCAGAAACAGCTACCACAACCAACAACCACAACTACCACCATCAACCAGCTGTGAATGAAGTTATTGGTCGGGCAGGCTACCACACACTACCACACACCACCACACAACAAAAATCAAGGTTACAGGTAAAGTTGGCTGGCTACCACTGTGGTGAATGTGGTGGTGGTGGTGTCTGGGGGCTTATACCACACTCCACCACAGTTACTAACCTTCTTACACAGCTACCACACTACCTACCACAGCTACCACATTACCTACCACACTGCCTGCCACAACTACCACACCACCTACCACACTACCTACCACAACTTCCACACTTCCTACCACCACACCCACCATAATTGCTGCAAGAACCACACCTACCACCACAACCACACATCCAACCACAAGAACTACCACAACTACCACCATCAACAATGCAATAACTCGTTGTGTTGAACTTGTGTTGCAAATGAAGACGTGCGTGTGCAATGGGCGTTGATAATTGCAATACGGTAGTGCACAGGCCATCCCAGCACTGTGACATGTGCAACTTGGGCAATATACTCTGTGCAGTTGATATGGGCGATTTGCAATGCCTGTGCAGTTGATATGGGCGATTTGCAATGCCTGTGCAGTTGATATGGGCGATTTGCAATGCCTGTGCAGTTGATATGGGCGATTTGCAATGCCTGTGCAGTTGATATGGGCGATTTGCAATGCCTGTGCAGTTGATATGGGCGATTTGCAATGCCTGTGCAGTTGATATGGGCGATTTGCAATACCTGTGCAACACTGAAGCATCGCCTTGCAATTCAGTGTTGATCTCTTCCTGTGCAGTATACCCTGACGATTTGCAGCGTAGAAAAAGACGCAATGGAGTGTTAATTTTTAAGTGACTGCAAGACGTGGAGGCGATTTGTTTGTGGCCACCCCGTATGGGATTAGGGCGTCTGGCAATAGATAGATAGCAAGATTGTGTGCCATAATTTCAATACCCATTTCACCTTAATTTGGCCCAGATTTTCGTCCGTAGCATAATTAACTCAAAGCTGCCCCCCGAACAGCGCTGCATCCTCCCCCCAGCACTTCTTCGTGACTAGCATCATAGTCTAGTGTTAATCTATTACGGGTCAGTATTCAAGATGGAGGGATGGCAATTTTAGGCCAAGTTAGAGTGAAAAGAGTATAGTTATGCCTTTTAAGTGGTTTCCTATTGTAGTGTTCTGTTTTCGTGTTCATTTTTGAGTGTTCATTTTACAGTGTTCATTTTTTAGTGTTCAGCTTCCGGTGTTCATTTTTTAGTGTTCAGTTTCCGGTGTTCATTTTTTAGTGTTCATTTTCAGTGTTCATTTTTTAGTGTTCATTTTCAGTGTTCATTTTACAGTGTTCATATTTCAGTGACTAGATGTGCAATGTGTTGATACAGGATCATTGGCAGTAAAGTTACGTGTACAACAACTGTGCAACATTGTGCAATCCGCGCCAGACCCTTTGAAGATGATAGTGCAACAGTTTCACTAGTGTTACTTATACAACTCAAAAAAAAAAGGAAGAAAAACAAGTAAGGAAAGAAAATATTGGTTATTCAAACATACAGAAGAGCAATAGTATAGATTAGCAGCTCAAACCTTCAATTGAAAAGCAACACAAAGCAGCTCAGGTGCCAAACAACTCAAGCAAAGACAGCACAAGCCAAATCAACGGCAAAAAGAGCCAAGCATAAACTGTAGAAATCAACACAAGCAACACAAATCAACTTAAATGCAAAACGCCTCAACTCAACGCAGCTACACCAGTCTCGCCACTTGTGTTGCATCAGTCTACCTGCCGCCGCCCCCCTCCACCTCGTTTGGAAAATTGCAACACTACCACGATCACACAACTCATTTTTGCAACACCCACACGTCCCCCCCGCGCAAAACAAGGCCTCCACCGACCGCGTAAAATCAAAAATATTGTGTAGTGGAAATCGCGTAAATCGAAAATATTGTATGGTGAAAATCGCGTAAATGGAAATTATTTTATAGTGAAATTTGCGTAAGGCGAAGAACCCGCAATATACGAGAGCCCGCCGCTCAAAATTTACGACCCCCTCTCCTCCTCCCTTGCGACTCAACTCACGCAACTCAAATAGAGAGAAGAAATAAAGAGAAAACCAAAGCTAACTCAAATCTCGCAACACCCGACGCCCCTGCAACAAGAAAATTCGACTCCCCGCCCCCGCCCCCGCCAAAAAACCGACCTAGTAAAACAACACCTCTAGCAACTCAAATCTAGAACTCAAGCACCAACTCAAATCTAAAACTCAAGCACCAGCCACTCAAATCTAGAACTCAAGCGTAGATCAACAACTCAAGCCTCTCAACACAGAAATCGACAGATCAAGAGGAAATAGCCACTGCAACTCAAGGAAAAGAGAGCAACACTTAAAGACAGCTCAGGAGAAAGTGACAGCTCCCAAAAGACAGACTCAAGACAGACAGACAGACAGCCAGACTCAAGACACAGATAGACAGACAGACAGACAGCCAAATTCAAAATAGACAGATAGATAGCCAGCGAGACTCAAGACAGACAGACAGACAAACTTAAGATAGACAGACAGACTTGAGACAGACACACAGATAGACAGCCAGATTCAAGATAGACAGACAGACAGCCAAATTCAAGATAGACAGATAGACAGCCAAACTCAAGACAGACAGGTAGACTCGAGATAGACAGACAGCCAGCCAGCCAGAGTCAAGTCAAACCATCCCCATCTCAAGATATAAAAGTCAAATCTTCAAGAAATTCAAGATGGAAGGAATCATGAGAGCAATTATTGATGGCTTGATGGACGCCCCCCACCTCCCCGCCCCCACGGTACACCCCCCCCCCGTTCAGTAGTGGCTTCAGTACTTCCCCCTCCTTCAGTAGAGAGAGCTTCAGAGGGCTTCATTTGCTCACTGTCTCGCTTTCTTACTCGCTTGCTTTGTCTTGTGGATTGTGACGTTGCCGTGTTGAATCCTTTGTTGTGCCTTGTAACTCTGTTTTGTGGTGTTTTTATGAGAGAGAAAGAGAGAGAGAGGGAGGGAGGGAAGGAGGGAGGGAGGGAGAGAGAGAGTCGGATGGCTGTGAGATAGGAACTGAAAAGGTAAAAGGGAAACAAAGGTAGAAGAAGAAAAATATATTACATGAGAGAAGGAAAGAGGTTTGGTGAGGTGAGTGTGTGTGTGTTTGTGAGAGAGAGAGAGAGAGAGAGAGAGAGGGAGGGAGGGAGAGAGAGAGAGGGGGAGTTAGGGTGTGTGTATAATGCTAGAGATGACTGAGGAACACCACCATCGTGTCTATTAATAAACCCTCTCTCTTCCTTCTGCCTCTTCTGTTTACTCCACGCCCCTACCTTAGTTCATATGCCGGCCGCTAGGGGGATGAGACTAGAGTTTGTGTTTTTCCCCTTTTATCTGCCTATTATTAGCTATTTTTTTGGTGTAATTCCCTTATATTGTGTCTATTATAGCCATTTTCCTAACCTCTAGCCCTGAAATACGTCTCCAAGTCCCTATTTTTACCCATTTTTTCACGTCTATTTTGTTTACATCACGTCTCAACCCTAGTTCCTAAATCCGCCGCTAGGAGTCTGTGGCTATATTTTCGTGTTTCTCCCTATTTATGTGCCTATTTCAGCCATTTTTTGAACTTCTAGCCCTGAAATAGGTCTCAGAGTGACTATTTTAGCCATTTTTCCAACAACTAGCCTTAAAATGCATCTAAAAATTCCTATAATCAGTAATTTTCAAACATCTAGCCTTCTCTGTTTACCTCTCGCCCAAAAGTAGTTCGTAAATCCGCCGCTAGAGGGCTGGGGCTATGTTTTCGTGTTTTTTCCTTATTATGTGTCTATTTTAGGTATTTTTCTAACATCTAGCCTTAAAATAAGTCTCAAAGTGCCCGTTTTCAGCTATTTGGAAGGACTTGCTTTATTATTATTATTATTATTATTATTATTATTATTGTTTTCATTGGTATCATTATTATTATTATTATTATTATTAGTCATCATCATTATTGTTATTCTTACTCTTATTATCATCATCATCATCATCATTTATTATTATTATTATTACTATCATCATTATCATTATTCTTACTCTTATTATTATTATTATTATTATTATTATTGTAAGTGCTGCTACCTGGTCCTTTGTCTGTTTTTAGCTATCAAGCCACTAGGGCCCAAACACCTGTTCCTAAGTGATTTATTTTACTTAAATCTTTTCTGTTTTTTCCTGTTCATTCTGTGTGTGTGTGTGTGTGTGTGTGTGTGTGTGTAAGAGAGAGAGAGAAAGAGAGAGAGAAGGGGAGTTTAAGTGATATAGGAACAGAGACCTGATGACGTAGGAAGTGTGTGTGTGTGTGTGTGTGTGTGTGTGTGTGTGTGTGTGTGTGTGTGGCCAAGTAGGTGACATGTAATATATTGTCTTTATTTATATGTGGTGCCCTAGGAGGCAAGCCAAAGACGTGTGTGTGTGTGTGTGTGTGTGTGTGTGTGTGTGTGTGTGTTTGGAGTAAGCTTTAGTTCTGTCTGTCTGTCTATCTGTCTGTCTGTAATTCTCTCTGTCTATCTATCCACCCATCCATCTATCCTTCTACCTACCTTCCTACCCACCCACCTACTTACCTACCTACCTGCCTATCTATCTATCTATCTATCTGTCTGTCTTTCTGCCTGCCTACCTACCTACCCACCTTCTTACCTCCCTCCCACCCACTCACCTACCTACCTACCTATCTATCTGTCAGTCTACCTGTCAGTCAGTCAGTCTATCTATCTATCTATCTACCTATCAGTCTGTCTGTCTATCTATCTATCTGTCTATCTATTTATCTATCCACCTCCAACCTCAGGCCGAATTAACCCCCACCCCGAACTCACCATCTGTTTATTTACACTGCCCTCGCCCAACTCGGCCCCACCCAAACACCGCCCTTCCGTTAACGGGGCTGAAATAACAACGCCAAACGGTGTGTGTGTGTGTGTGTGTGTGTGTGTGTGTGTGAGAGAGAGAGAGAGAGAGAGAGAGAGAGAGAGTTTGTCTTTATATTTCTCTTTTTGCCGTGATCAGCAGTGTGTGTGTGTGTGTGTGTGTGTGTGTGTGTGTGTGTGTGTGTGAGAGAGAGAGTTTTTCTATATCTCTCCTTTTGGCGTGATCAGCTCTCTCTCTCTCTCTCTCTCTCTCTCTCTCTCTCTCTCAGTTCTGATTTGCTTTCGACAGTTCCTAACACAACATCTCAAGTGATTTAGGGGATGGGTGTGAGGTGGTGTGGTGTGGTATGGGTGTAGGGGAGGGTGTGTGTGGAGGTATAGGCTGGTATGGGAGGTGGTGTAGTGTGGGGTGTGGTGTGGTATGGGTGTAGGGGAGGGGGTGTGAGGAGGTATAGGCTGGTATGGGAGGTGGTGTGGTGTGGGGTGGTGTGGTATGGGTGTAGGGGATGGTGTGTGAGGTATAGGGTGGTATGGGAGGTGTGGTGGTGTGGGGTGTGGTGTGGTGTGGGTGTAGGGGAGGGTGTGTGAGGAGGTATAGGCTGGTATGGGAGGTGGTGTGGTGTGGTGTGGTATGGGAGGTGGTGGTGTGGTGTGGTGGAGTGGTGTGGTGTGGTATGAGGTGGTGTGAAGTGGTGTGGGGTGGTATTAGAGAAGGCGTTAGGAGTGGTGTAGGTGGTGGGGTTGGCCTGGTATAGAGTGGTATATGTGCTTAAAAAGTTGGGGCAGTCCTGACACTGACCACACCACTAGTACTGGTATTGGGGTCAAGAGGTCAGGTCATGAGAGAGAGAGAGAGAAGTGGGAGAGGGGGAGTGAGATGAATGTGTGACTGAGTGTGTGTGTGTGTGTGTGTGTGTGTTAATGGAAGCACATAAACACTTCTCATATGTGCACTTTTCCTGTGTGTGTGTGTGTGTGTGTGTGTATGTGTGTTAATGGGTGCACATACACACGTCCCTCATGTGCATCTTTTATTGACCTCTTTGACAAGTGAAAGACAGATTGGTTTGTTGTTTTAAAGAGAGAGAGAGAGAGAGAGAGAGAGAGAGAGAGAGAGAGAGGTGGAATTGGAAGGATGAAAATAGAGAGGTAGGATGAGAGAGAGAGAGAGAGAGAGAGAGAGAGAGAGTTAGTAGTTAGAAGCAAAAGAGATTATGATAAAAGTAACTTCAAACACCTTGATTTAATAGTAGTAGTAGTAGTAGTAATAATAATAATAATAATAATAATAATAGCAGTAGTAATGGTAGTAGGACTAATAATAATAATAATAATAATAATAATAATAATAATAATAGCAGTAGTAATGGTAGTAGTAGTAGTAGTAGTAATAATAATAATAATAATAATAATAATAAACCGGAAATGTTAGGACATATGTATATTTAGGGTGTGGTGATGTGCCAAGTCGGTCACCACTGCCCTTCATCACATAACATCACATATACATCATATCCCTCTCATCACATACTCACCACATACACATCATACCCCTCTCATCACATACACATCATACCCCTCTCATCACATACACATCATACCCTCTTCATCACATAACATCACATTAACATCACATGCTCATCATACCCCTCTCATCATATACTCATCACATACTCAACATTTCCCTATCATCACATGTACATCACATACACATCATACCCCTCTCATCACACACACATCATGAACCTCTCATCACATACTCATCACATCACCCACCCCTCACCACTAAAATCCTCCCAGACACATCACTAAATGAGAGGGCAATATACGAACTACCCTGTGTGTGTGTGTGTGTGTGTGTGTGTGTGTGTGTGTGTGTGTGTGTGTAAATATGTACGTTAATGCCAATAGCTCATACGGTCATCACTGTCTTCGTCTCCTCCATCACACCTGACAACCTTCACCTGCTAATTGATCGTCTCATACACCTATTTGGCTCAGGTGTGTGTGTGAGAGAGAGAGAGAGAGAGAGAGAGAGAGAGAGAGAATTTCTTTGTTTCCTTTCAAATCTGGACGTGATTTTGTGTGTGTGTGTGTGTGTGTGTGTGTGTGTGTGTGTGTGTGTGTGTGTGTGTGTGTGTTTGTGTTTATCAAGCCACACCTGTATGTATGTGATGCAGGTGTGACTGAAAGCATTAGAAATACTATGGGATGATTTGGCCACGTGGAGAGGCTGGCGAATGAGAGACTAACTAGAAGAGCGTATGTGAGTGAGGTGAGAGGGGGAGAGGAGGGGAGGAGGAGACCAAGGAGGAGATGGAGGTATGGAGGGATATATAAGAGATGTGTGAGTTAGAGGATGAGAGACTGACTAGAAGAGTGTATGTGAATGAGGTGAAGGGACCCACATCATTCCTACCACCACCACCACCACCACCACACCACCACCACCACCACCACACCACCACCACCACCACCACACCACCACCACCACACCTCCACCACAACCACACCACCACCACCACACCACCACCACCACCACACCACCACCACCAACCCACGTCCGAAATTCTTGACTAAATTCCTTTGATGATTATTTAGGGAGCTTCGTTACGCCTTCTCCATAGTAATTTATTCTGTGTGGTCGTTGTGTGGTTTTATTATCGATGATGTTTGCGTTAAGAATGTCTCTCTCTCTCTCTCTCTCTCTCTCTCTCTCTCTCTCTCTCGGAATTGCGTTGTTTTATAATCGCTTTGTTTACATTAAGAATCTCTCTCTCTCTCTCTCTCTCTCTCTCTCTCTCTCTCTAACAATAGCGGTAGACAGGAGAGAACAGATGGGCGGGGGGGGGGGTCCTTGGTGTTGATATTAATCACCAAAAAAAATAAATAAAGTATATGCCAATAGGATGCGAGTCTCCTTGGTTACTAGTCAGAATTTTTCTTCTGGAGAACTGAACAACTGCCAGAATTTGAGTACTAAGTCGTGGTTTTGCATAATTATGGCTTGGGATGAGTCTCCTTGGTTACTAGTCAAATCCACCCTCCAATCTGACTACACCTGGCCATCAACTGAGCTGAAAGGGGTTAGGGATCTTTGTCAGTGAGTCTCCTTGGTTACTAGTCAAATCTAACCTCCAATCTGACTACACCTGGCCATCAACTCAGCTGAAAGGGGTTAGGGATCTTTGTCAGTGAGTCTCCTTGGTTACTAGTCAAATCCACCCTCCAATCTGACTACACCTGGCCATCAACTGAGCTGAAAGGGGTTAGGGATCTTTGTCAGTGAGTCTCCGTGGTTACTAGTCAAATCCACCCCCCAATCTGACCACGCCTACTAAAATGAGCTGAAAGGAGATAGTGATGCGTCTCCTTGGTTACTAGTCAAATCCAACGCAGTATGGAGTTGACAGGGGACAAACAGATATATATATAATAGTTGATGACCAAACCACACACGTACCAGCCAAAAAAAAAAATTAGTCTTCTATCTGACGAAGTAAAATGATTCCCCCTCTCTCTCTCTCTCTCTCTCTCTCCGGTGTGGACTGCAGATGTGTTAGGTAATTGTTATATTCGTCTCTCCTGTTGACTCGGCGCCAGAAGGGTAGCAGGCTTGTTGGAGAGCATGTATTTTTATTCTTCGTGACGTCACACCCACACACATGCCCACGTTCATTTATTTTTCCCGCCAATTTCACGGTAGGGAGCGTAGGATGGCTTATTTATCATTTATCTTATTTAGTTGTTTATTGCCGCGACGATGAAAAGTTTTGAGACCGAGAGCGTTTGTTTACCTGTGACGTCACGCCGATGGTCATTTGTTTTTCCCGCCCATTTCAAGGCAGACGAAAAGCCCTGGAACTCGTTATTAATGAATTGATAACCAAATTTCAAGGATTGGATAAGAGATGCAACCTTCCTAGTATATATTCTGTTAATTAAACTAGAAAGAGCTAGTTGAGACAGATATTTTGGAGTCCCACTTCTGTCACAAAGACGCAGCCTCAAATATCTCTCTCGGTTTATGGAGAAACTCTTGAGCAACTTTAATGTAATAACTCTTTGCATTAATTTTGTACGTACACAAAGTCCGAGTGATTGGAGATCGAGAAATTGCCCAAACTCTGTCACTGGCCGTCTTGTAAACTTAAATCCCTCTTCAGGACAAAGGTGGAGACAGTCGGTGGTCACCAGTCTGTCCGTAATATACTTTTACGGGTGTGTTGATGGCGCCAAGTTTGAGTGTATTATAACTTTTTAAAACGAATTCCTCTCTCTTTCTTTCTTTCTCTCTCTCTCTCTCGCTCTCTCTGGAGACAATATGGACTTTCTTTGCTCTCTTTATTTCGGGAGTGTATATTTATTCCCAGTGACGTCACCGCTACGCATGCCGATGTTCATTTGTTTCTCTGTCCATTTTCCTTTAGAGAGACAAAGGAGTCTTTGTATAGTCTGTTTTTCCTAGTAAAGAGAGATAGACACTTCTTTCATTTTTCCTTCCTCCCTTCCTTCTTCCCTTCCTTCCTTCCTTCCATCCTTCCTTTCTTTCTTCAATAATACATAACGAAGACAGAAAACGAAAAACCAAAAACATACAAAGCTCCTGTTAGTCACTTGTTTTTCCTTGCCTCTGTTTTTTTTCAAGATGTCACTGTTTTTGTCCCTGATTTCACCGTTTTGGCATTTCAGACACCACCTTGCTTTGTACTTCTCACAGAATGTTGTTATATTTACGCGGGAGATGTATTTTAAACGTATTTCCACCTGTGGACGTAAGTTTTGCCACACGTAGGTGATACGGCGTGTGATGAAGATGATGATGGTTGTGATGATGATGATGAGGAGGAGGAGGATTGTTCTAAATGATGATGATGATGAGGAGAGTGTTGTGTATGATGATGATGATGATGAAGGTAATGATGATGTGGAGGGGGAGGAGGATAGTTCTAAAAGATGATGATGGTGATGAAGATATGGTGATGATGATGAGGAGGAGGAGGCAAAGAAGGATAGTTCTAAATGGTGATGATGAAGATGATGGTGATGGTTGTGATGATGATGATGAGGAAGTGAAGAAGGATTGTTGTGAATGATGATGGTGATGATGAATATAATGATGTTGATGAGGAGAAGGAAGAGGAGGAGGGTGTTCTAAATGATGATGATGATGATGGACATGTAATTAGGAGGATAACTATTGATGATGATAATGATGAACATGTAGGGTAACTTGATGTAATTAGGGGGTAATTATTGATGATGTAATTAAGGGTTAACTATTGATATAATTAGGAGGGTAATTATTGATGAGCATGTAATTAGGAGGGTAATTATAGATGATAATGATGTAATTAAGGGGTAACTATTGATGATGATGTAATTAGGAGGGTAACTATTGATGATGTAATTAAGGGTTAACTATTGATGATATAATTAAGGGTTAACTATTGATGATATAATTAGGGGGTAATTATTGATGATGTAATTAGGAGAGTACTTATTGATGACGTAATTAGAGGGATAACTGATGTAATTATTTTCTTCTCTCTCAGCTTGACTCGTGCGATGAGTATGAAGATCGAAGGAAGGTCAGAATGCGCCTTAAGACTCTCATGGCTCAGAAGAAAGGTGAGCTAACTTTATTTCTCTCTCTCTCTCTCTCTCTCTCTCTCTCATTACTCTTTTTTTTTTTTTTTTTTGACCCACCCAGTATTCAGCAATGGATGGTGGTGGTGGTGATGATGATGATGGTTGTGGTGGTGGGGATGATGTTGATGACGGTAGTGGTGGTGGTGGTGATGATGATGATGATGGTGGTGGTGATGATGATGGTGCTGATGATGATGATAATGGTGGTGGTGATAGTGATGATGATGATGATGGTGGTGGTGGTGGTGGTGATGATGATGATGATAATGGTGATGATGATGATGATAAGGTTGGTGATAATAGTAATGACTGATGTTAATAATGATGATAATAATGATGATTTATTACACATATGTCTGTACTCATATTGGTTAAAACATCTCCTTAGCACCTTTTCCTTACCTATTTATTTTTGCATATAGTTTCGTTATTAATTCATTTTGTTATTTTTTTTTAAGCTGATGTTAAAAGACTTAAGCACCATACAAGGGACTAAAGTGTAGAATGCAAAATAAATCGCCAAAGAAAAGGTTTTAGGGGATTAATTGTAGAGAATATGGGAGTTACTTAGACCATGTGTTTCCTTATCTGTCAAGAATATGGGCTTGAATGGAAAATAAATCACTAAAGAAAATGTGTTAGGGAACTGCTCTATGTGACATTCTTAAACCATGTGTGTACTGTCTCAAAATTATAGGCCAGAATGAAAAATAAATTGCTAAGGAAAAGATGTTTGAGAGCTTCCTTATATGTCAAAAAGATGGACCAGAATGGAAACTAAATCACTAAGAGAAAGTTGCTAGGGAAAGTACATAACTAGAAAATATGAGCCATAACGGAAACTAAATCACTAAGGGAAAGGTGCTAGGGAAAGTACATAACTAGAAAATACGAGCCAGAATGGAAACTAAATCACTAAGGAAAAGGTGTTAGGGAATTAACTGCAGAGAATAGGGGATTTTTTTTAGGATGTGGATGTGATAGGATGCGTTAGGAGAAACACACTGAGGTTGTTTGGCCATGTGGAGAGGATGGAGAGTGAGAGACTGATGAGAAGAGTGTATGTGAGTGAGGTGGAGGGGGGAGAGGCAGGGGGAGGCCAAGGATGAGATGGAGGGATGGAGTGGAGAGGTATATGAGAGAGGGGGGTGTGAGCTGGGAGCAGGGCAGTGAAATGGCATGGAACGGGGTGACATGGAGGCAATTTGTTTGTGGCCACCCCTTATGGGATTAAAGCGTCTGGCAATAGATAGATAGAAAATACGAGCCAAATAATGGAAAAAAAAATCACAAAGGGAAAGATGTGAGGGAAATTACATAACTAGAAAATACGAGCGAGAATAGAATATAAATCACAAAGGAAAAGTGTTAGAGAATTAACAGGCAATATGGGATTTTTTTTAGGCCCTGTGTGTACTAATGTGTTGTTGTTGTTTCAGCTCTGCGTGAGGAGCTGAGCGGCCATGACCTGGGTGCCCGGGGGTCACCTGGGTCCCAGGGGGGGTCGGCGCACCAGACCACCACGCGTGAAACGTTGACCACCAGCACGACCACGTCCGGTACCGCGAGAGACTTGCGTAGCAGCGAGGGTGAGTTAGAGGCCATAGTTTTCGCTCAGCTGGTGGCGTCCCTCGAGGCGTACACCGCTCGCTTCGGTGGCGGGTCCTCTGGGGTGGGGTCTTCTTCTTCTTCCGCAGCGGGGCGCAGGTCGGGTCGCGGGGGGTCGTTGGCGCAGGGTAAGTCGGGTGCGGGGGCAGACGGGGAGGAGGGGTACATGTCGGACTCGGGTACGGAATCGGGGGACGAGTCGGGTAGAAATCAGGAGGAATTTACTGCCTTTATGGAGGGTGTGAAGGCGTCGGTCAAGGGCGCCACCTCCAGCACCCAGAGTAGTAGCGGTGAGAGCAGTGAGGAGCAAGACAGTGACGACCTCAGCACTGACCTTATTGTGGAGGTTAGCTCCGTACTTGATAAACTGAAAACCAATATCTCGAAATCTAAGAGCCAGACAAGCTCAAGCGCAAGTGAGAGTGAGGAAGGTGGGTCCACGGGGCAAGGGGGACAGGGTAAACAGCTTGTGGCGCTTATCGACCGTCTCCAAACATCGATTGACGGGGCGTTGCGTGATAGAGAGGTGGACGAGGAAAGCAGAAAGGCAGAACAGGGACAGTCCAAATCATCTGTAGCTGGGGAACACACAGACGATGGTGATGATGAGGATGAGGATGATGACGATGACGATGATGAAGGAGATGAGGAAGTAGAGGAAGAAGATGAGGTAGAGGAGGAGGAGGAGGAGGAAGAGGAGGAAAACGATGATGAAGAAGAGGATGATGATGATGATGAAGATGAGGAGGATGAGTCAGTAGAAAATACAGTAGTGGAAAGGGGTGTAGTAAAGAACAGTTCCTCTGGGGCAGTACACTCTCCATCTGCAGAGTCTTCAGACGCTACCAGTCCAGCAGTGGTCACAGGCGGCCTCCAGTTCACTGTCAACTTGAATGAGGCCAAGGGGACGGTGGTGAAGGTGGATGAGCAACGGTCTGATAGAAAGCCAGGTTGGCAGTCCCAGTCAACTGACAGTACAGGCTCTGGGACTTCCAGCAGTGACCATCCAGCACTGGAACGCCAGACCAGTCGTAACGAGGCGCGCGACGTTCTGGCATCGGCTATACACCGCTGCAAGTCCCGTGAGGAATTAATAAAACAGCCCAGCACCGACACCTGTGAGGACGCAGAAGACATGGGGCAGTCTGAAGCAGCAGACACCACCAGCACCACCAGAGACGGCACACCTGACAGCCGTCTCAGTGACTCCGACACCACCCGTAAAAAGGACAAGAAAGACATTCCCTGGAAGATAAGAGCAGCCAAGAGACGAATTGAAAGTGCAGGGAAGGAGGATGCCGGGGGAAGGAAGCCAGTGTTATCAAAGATGGAAGGTGCAGGACTGGTCACCAAGAGACAGCAGTCATACAGTGATCTCTGGAATACTTCACCCAAGCCTTACAGACTGCCTCTCCCCTCAGAGACTCGCTCTGTGGGTAATGTGAGTGAAATGAAAAAGAATTGGCAGTCCTTGGCACACTCATCATCAGTGGAAGATGTAGGTTATATTCATAAACCTGTTCAGGCCAGGACCCTACAGGATATCAAGAGAGAATATGGTCATATTGTAACATCACTGTCAGCCGGCAACCTAAGCCCTATGGCACCACAGCCCTGCCCTGGGGAGGCCACAGACTCAGACGACTCAGATGATGAGGACGAGGGTGAAGTATTCACCCTCAAGTTAGATGGGGAAGGCCGGGTTGGTACGAAGGTGCAGGTGTCAGGTGTCTTCCACAAGCAACAAGAGGCTCCCATCGTGAAGCCAAGTGCATTCTTTCAGAAGCTTGAAAAACGGGAAGTACTTAAGAAAGGTGATTTCTTTAAAGAAAAGGCATTAGAGGCTCAGCCAAGCCCTCCACCTGAGGTGCGTGGTAGGAAGCAAGTCAAGTCACCAGTGAAAAAAGGTCAGTCTCAAGCACCGGCAGTACCAGCCCGCCACCAGCCAGCTCCTGCAGCTCCACCAAAGCGACCCACATCACTGGCCATCCAGCCCACTGTGCCAGACTGCCGGCCATCATCCCATCAAGCATCGGAGCCTCCACCGCCTCTGCCGCAGCGAGGAGAGATACCACAACCGCCGCCAGTACCGGAACGCTCTGATTCGACTAGGATCTCATCGGAGTACGAGTTCCACCCGGCACCCACCACCCACACGCACCAACCTAATCGTCCATTGTCCAGGTCCAAGTCTACGCCAGCTGCCAGCATGTGGGCCAACAGGATGGGACCCTTGTTTGCTGGTTCAGGTGGAGAAGGTGTACCAAAGGTGGGAGTAGCAGCAACTGTTGGGGAAAAGATCATTAGAACCAACCAGGTGAGTTCCATACAGAGCCAGTTGGAGAAGCGAGATGAGGAGGCTTGGATGAGACAGAAGGTGACACGCACAAAAAGTGCTGGGTCTGTAGTTGGTCTGGGCACCAGTCGTGGTCCCGTCCCAGGCTCTGCACCTGGCATAGAATATGATCCAAGCAGCAATCTGTTTACCCCAGAGATGCTAGTGAAGATTGCAGTGCACAAAGCAGCCATCAACAAGCAGCTGAGTGTAGGGGAGGAGCAGCGACAGACAGGGGAGTCACAGGTCCAGCAAAAGCGACGGCAGTGGGCAGGGGCGGGGGCGGGCATGAAGCGTGCAAACTCTGCTGATGCTGGCCAGGGTGTGTTGGGGGTGCAGCCCACAACACAGTTCCGACGGATGAACACAGTGGCGGGACCTGCCCCTGTGGCACCCCCAGACACATCAGCGGAGCAGAAACGGTCAGTGTGGGCAGGAGTCCACCAGCACACAAAACAACAACAGGCTGAACGCAGGAAGGAGGAAGAAGAGAACCGGCAAAGGAATGAGAAGACCAGACTACTTGCCATACAGAGGCAGAGAGAAGAGCAGGAGAAACAGCAGGAGTTGGAGAGACAGCAGGAAATTCAGCTACAAGAAGAACGAAGGAAGCAGGAGGATTTAAGGAAAAGACAAGAAAAGGCGAGAAAAGAAGAAGAGAAACGGCAAAAAGAGTTGAAAAAGCAACAAGAACTAAAAAGACAGCAAGAAATTCAAAGACAGCAAGAAATACAAAGACAACAAGAAATTCAAAGACAGCAGGAAATACAAAGACAGCAAGAAATACAAAGACAGCAGGAAATACAAAGACAACAAGAAATACAAAGACAGCAAGAGATTGAGAGACAACAAGAATTGCAGCAGCAAAAAGAGATTCAGCAAGAGCAAGAAATACAAAGGCAACAAGAGATACAAAGGCA
Source organism: Coenobita brevimanus (assembly GCF_032717465.1). Lineage (NCBI taxonomy): Eukaryota > Metazoa > Arthropoda > Malacostraca > Decapoda > Coenobitidae > Coenobita > Coenobita brevimanus. Next base: position 1,423,764 of record NC_136955.1, on the reverse strand, counting down.
GCAAGAACTGAAGAAGAAGAAAGAATTGAAAAAGCAACAAGAACAGAGAAAACAACAACAGGAATTAGAGAAAAAGCAAAAGTTACAAAGACAGCAAGAGCTACAAAGACAGCAAGAGCTACAGATACAAGATGAGGTGAGAAAACAGCAGGAGCTTCAGAGACAGCAGGAATTACAACAAAAGGAGTTACAGAGACAGCAAGAGGAACTAAGGAGGAAGCAGGAGGAACTGCAGGAGCAGATACTGAAGCAGCAGGAACAGATACTCATGCAACAAGAGCTGATACAAAGGCAGCAGGAGCAGCTTAAGCAGACCCAAGCCGTGGCAGCAGAGTCATCGGCCACTGTACAGTCTGTGCCACAACCACAACCACAACCGCAGCCTCAGCCTCAACCAGCCCGGAGGCTCAGTGCAGTACAGTTAGCGGTAATGGAGGAGGCACAAGACCAGACTCGTCAAAGTAGACCATTAACTCGGACAATGCCTGGACGTCAGAATAGTGTGGAGGAGGCGGTGAATCTGGTGTCGGCTGCACTGACCCGCCACCAGTCCCGGGAGGACATAAGGCAGCGGAGTCTCTCGGCATCAGGCAGGACGGCCAGTCAGGGTTCACTTGGTCAGGCTTCAAATCCAGATCTGGAGGACTACTTTGGTGACTATGAAACAGAGGCCAATGATGATGATGTGTTCACTGGACCTGCTTCTCACACTGTGGCACCAACTCCTGTTGTAGTTTCCATGACCTTGCCAGTCACAGTAGCCAGTGGACCTCGCATGACCCCTGCACAGCTGAAACCTAAACCTGCCTCAGAGAAAGTAAGGTCAGTGGGGGCAATGCAGGAGGTGAAGCAGAGTGCTGGGGTGGAGCAAGAACAAGAGAAGACCTTCCTAGAGCGAGTCAAGTCCCCACCACAAAAGCCGTGCTTGAAACCTTTCCAGAGGAACTATTCCTTTGATCAGGGCACCAGCTGGCAGTCAGGCTCCCCGGGGTCATCTCTGCCAGACTCGCCTCAAGTCAGTCAGAGCCCAGAGCCCTCACGCCGTCCCATGTTTGGGGTTCGGTCTGCATCCATGACTGAGACTGACAGAACTAAAAGCTCGTCAGTCACAAGTCTGAACGATCAACATCAAGTACAGCCTCGGCCTGGCTTCAGAAGTGTGGCATTCAGCCCGGCCTCTCGTGACACCGTGCGGGCCAAGAGTTCGTCGGTGTCGGCCCTGCAGGAAAAAGTTCCACCACAAACCATCAGCTTCCAGACTGCTGTGTTGGGCCGAGTCACTCAGTCTCTTAAGCACATCACTCAGCCAGAACCCAGGCCTCAGGGAAGCCAGCCCAGTCTCAGTGCCCAGCCTGCAGCCAAATTTGGCAGCTCACCTGTTACCACCACCACTGTCAAGGTGCGACCAGATTTTGTGGTGCCTCCATTGCCCACCACTGCCATGAGGCAACAGCAGCTGAGAGAACAACAGCAGCAGAAGGTGTCTCGCTGGGGCAGTGTTCCCGACAATTCAACCAGACTGAAGGCGTCTGACTTTGTGGTACCTCCGCTTCCCACCACCACATTCCCTCCACAGCAGGGTGTGTCTAAGTGGGGCAGCGCTCCAGACTCTGTGTCCACAACAGGTCCACGAGGCCGCCTCAACTCCGCTCCGGGCCAGGAGTCACGGTCCTCCATATCAGGTGCGTCGGGCAACCTGGAGCCCATAAAAGAGCACAGGTCTAAGGAGCAAGGTAAGGTAGCCAGTGTGTGGCAGTCAGCTGTAGGTGTGTCGGAGGAGACAAACACTCCAACCTCTACTAAGCCATGGAAGAAGGGCGTGGCATCAGAAGTCTCTGGTCAGTTTGTAAAGAGAAGTAAAGATAAGTTATTAGAGAGTAGTGGCCAGGAGACACCCAAGGATACATCATCATCGAAGACTAAAAAACATACTACCACAACTTCAAAAATAGAGAAGGATAGTCGGGTACAGGTAAAGGGGGAGGAGAAGTGTCGGAAGGTGGGTAAGGTTAACGTTAACCAGTGGGAGGAGATCAGTACTAAAGCTGATCATCCAGCTAATAGGGACAAACCAGATAATAAGAAAATCAGCAAAGCTCAGATTGACAAATGGGAGAGTATTGGGAAGGGTGATGAGGGGAAAAAGATGAGTGAGGGAGTGGGTAGTGGTCAAGGAATAGGGGGAAAGGAAATGGTGAAACTGAGGAAAAAGAAGAGGGAGGTATGGGAGAAGGGGATAGAGAGTGAGGCGGGGAAACCAGTGGAGAAGGAAGAACGAGTGAAACGTCTCAGTAAGGAAACAGTGCAACAGTGGGAAGCAGGTGGCAGAGAGAAGGAGGATGGTGTAGGAGAACCAGAGAAACATGTAAAGCGGTTGAGCAAGTTACAGGTGGAGAAGTGGGAGTCAGGAGGGGCTGAGGAGGAGGAGGACAAGGCTAGAGTGCCGGTGCCATGGGGTGAGGCAGGGCAATCACGGCGGGTTCTGGCGGAGGTCAGCAAGTTTGAGGAGGCCGGACAGAGTTCCTGTGACTCTCGAGAACCATCACCGCCCCGCATCCGCCGCTCCAGCTCAGGCCTGATCAAGAAGACCATGGCCGCTCTTCAGCAGGGGGAGCGGCAGGAGATGGTGGTCTCGCCTGGACATGGCCTTCGTCGCTCAGCTTCTAACATTGTGAAGAAGGGCATTGCAGCCTTTACTGAGGTGGAGGGTGAACCGCATGAAGTTGGACCACCGCCACTACGTCGATCCAGCTCAGGGATTGTAAAAATGAACCTGTCGATGTTTGAAGGGAGCACCACATCGGATTTCCCTTCAGGCCTTGGTGGGGGTTACCTGGAGAAGCGACGCAGCATGCACGAGGCTTATAGCGAGCGCTTCACCTCACTGGTAGAACGGACTGAGCAAGGTGGAGCTGTGCAGGTGGCCAGCCTCAGAATTCCTGTTGAACTATTACAGCCATCACAGCGCCGCCCACAGAGCCTGGCCTTCTACCCAGCAACATCATCAGCAACAACAACAGCAGACTCCACAGCCTCCTCCAGCAACGTGCCGTGGGGGAAACAACGACGCACACCTTCCTCCACCACCCCTAAACTTGCCTATGCCCAGGGTCAATATGAAGCCTCCATATCTCCTGACAGTGCGGAGAAGAAAAAACGGGAAATTGCCATGTTCTTTAGTCAGTCTAATCAGTGGGCCAGCAATAAGGTAAAAAGTAAACAGGAGAAAGCTAGGAGTGTAAGTCCACCTAAGGATAAATTAACAGATTCATGGGAGGACTTGTTAGCAGGTACAGAGATAAACAATGCCATAGATGACGCGTTTACTGAGACGTTATTGCGCGACCTGGAGATGACCGAGGATGAGGGAGACGGGGGTGGGGTGACCGTCGGACACAAGGTGATGCGCTCGCAGACGTTCCATTCCTATACGGGTATGGCGATGGCCAGTCAGTCCTCGCGGCAAGCAGTTGGTGGCCCTGGCAAGCTCGCGACCTCTGAGGGGCGTGGCAGTGGGGGGGCTGAGAGGGGGGAGGGTGGTAGTAGTGGAGGCCTCGTAGGTATGTGTCCTTCGCATCAACTTCCGAGCTTCCAAGGCAGGCACGCTTTTGAACCCTCATCGCAACCCAGCCAGGCGCTTCAGCAGGCCCCAACACCACATACTCACACTGTGTCACACCAAACTAATTCTGAGGCAGCCACATTGCACACTGCACAACACCAAGGAGCAAGATTTCACAGTCACCTTTCATTTAAATTACAGTTACAGCAGACAGCGAGTGTGGGGAGTAGTGAGGAAGATGGGAGATCAGCTAATGGGGGGGAACTCGCGGATGAGGAGGACAATGTTGGGCAAGGGGGAAAAATTCAAGAGTCAGATTCAGGCCCAATGAAATCACAGTTCAGCATTCCCACCATTTCCGTGAGCAAACTCGATGCCAGTGCTCCTGATGCATCGGCTGAAAACGTTCCCCCGTCGCCGTCTGGGTCGGAACAAATGCAGTTGCTGACTGTGGTGAGGCCGCAAGCACCAGTCAAAATCAGTCGGAAAAAGAGTTCCCTTATGCAGAGTTTCTTTAAAGACATGGGGAAGAAAAGTATGACAGCGTTTACCAAAAAGTCGAGAAGCGAAACCCCAAAAACACAGAGTAGAAAGTTAGACGTTAGCAAAGAAGAGAAAGTTGAAATAACAGAACGTAGGACTGGAGTAGAAGACAGTGCTGTTCAGACTGTCATGGAGGCCAGTAGTAGTGAAGAATCAGCAGCTTCGCGTTGTTATCCACAAAGACGATGGGAGTTTGATAAAGATAGGAGTATAGAGGAGGAAGGGAGGAACGAGGAATATCGTATAGATGAGGATGGGGAAGGAAGGAAGGAGGAGTATTGTAGAGATGAACTAGGAGAAAGAGAGGAGGAGGAGGAGGAAGGGGAGAGGGAGGATACAGATGTAGGGAGTCAGGAAGAAGAGGGCATGGAAATTAATGATGAAAATGAAGATAGTGAAGAAGATGAAGGTAGATTTGAAGAGGAGACAAGAGAAGAGAGAGACATTGAGCTTAAATTCACTGGACCGGATGGAAAACAGTGGAAGATGGCTTATAAACTCCATATTGGTGATGATGATGATGATAATGGGGGTGCCAGAATTTTACCAGTCACCATATCATTTAATAGGTCTCTGTCATCACCGTCATCATCATCACAAGCCTCATCACAAAGTAGGATGATAGTTTTATCATCACATCACTCATCATCCTTACCATCATCACCAGGAGTTTCTCAGCCACCACCTCCAGAATATATAACATCATCACCATCACCACAACCACCATCGCAGTCATTACAACAGTCACCATCACCACCACCATTTGACTCACCACACCATCCATCATTACTCTCACCACCTCCACATCATTCAGCACATTGTCAGTCATCATCATCATCATTACCACAACTTCAGATACCATTCTCAAGCCTGTCATCATCTTCATCACTACCGCCACTCAAACCGTCATCACAACTTCCTCCACTACCTAGACCACCACCAAAAGCTTCCATATCATCACATCCCCCATCATCATCACCACAGAACTCGCCATCGTCATCACCCAGACCTTCGTATCTACCCCTCCCGTCATCACATTTCAACAATACACAAAATACTCCAAAACAGACATCAACATCATCATCTGTAGCATCCGGATCATCACCATCATCATCTGGAGTCACCACCTCATCACCGTCATCTTACGCAGCATCCGGATCATCACCATCATCATCTGGAGTCACCATCTCATCACCGTCATCATACGCAGCATCCGGATCATCACTGTCATCACCATCTTCCAGTTTAGCCCCTGGATCACCATCAACACAGTCCTCCCCATCATCAACAGAGAAAATCCCATCAACACCATCTTCATCTGAGGACCTGTCTACCCCTTATGCCCTGTCCACATCATCCTCACCACCATCTACACCGAGTGGGGCCTCATCACCATCTGTTTCCCCCCTGGCGTCACCATCAACACCCTCCACACCGCCATCCCTGTCACTGGTGCCAGACTTGCTTCGTAGCTGCTGGACACCTGAGAGAGTCGTTTCTGGTGATGATGAAAGACACTCAAGCGATGGTAAAGGAACTGTAGAAGGTGAAGTCTCGCTATCATCATCAGACACCGAAGTAGATTCAAAACCGATCAGTGACTTGGATACATTTGAATCGGAATCTTCCAGTCTTGAATCCGGGACGTTCAAATCGGATTCCAGTAAGCTTGAATCCAGTACACTTGAATCAGACTCCTCCAGTGTTGAATCCTCATCTGCTGCCACAGTCATGTATAGAGAAGACAGGGACATGAAGTACAAGCAAACCAATCCTTCCAGTAGCAACCCAGTGCCTAATCAGGGCACCCCTGATTGGACCATCACGGTAGGGATTGATTCAGATAATTTCCACGTGCCTCAGTTTGGAGATGATGAGGAAGAAGGTAGTGCAGATCAAGGGGAATCCGATTATGAGGAGGATCGAGAAGTAGGAGGGCAGGGAGACTGGGCCGAGTTTACGGTTTTGTCAAAAAGGAGCTCGTGGTCGGAGGTTGATGTTTGTGTGTCATTGGCCGGAGATGGCACTGGGGGTGTAGAGAAGGGGTTGTGGAGAAGACGAGGAAGTGGAGAGCAGAGGCAAGGGAGGGAATTAAGGAATGGAGGGAAGGGAGAAGAGATGGTAGGGAGAGGAAATGGAGAAGAAAATAGGCAGATGGA
>NC_136955.1:1410000-1412500 GCF_032717465.1 Coenobita brevimanus | reverse complement strand
TCTCTCTCTCTCTCTCTCTCTCTCTCTCTCTCTCTCTCTACTACTACTACTACTACTACTACTACTACTACTACTACTACTACCACCACCACCACCACCACCACCACCACAAGCACCCCTCCCTCATACACACCACCATCTATGCCTCCAAGCAGCTATAATTCAGCTCTTAGCTTAGAAATAGACGTAAATAGCTGTGGGAAAAAAGCTCTCTGTCTAGTGAGCATCAAAAAAAGCTCTAATGATGAAACCGGAATTAGAGGGGTGATTTTGAGGGAATGTAAACGCCGCTCCTCTCTCTCCATCGAACGAAAAAACAGTTTAAAGAAGAGTTTGACTTAGTAAAAATGAATAAATACAGTAAATGATAAATAAAATAAGAAAAACGAGAGAGAAGGGGTCAATGAAATGGCAGGGGACAGGGTGACATGAAGGCGATTTGTTTGTGGCCACCCCGTACGGGATTAAGGCGTCAGGCAATAGATAGATAAAAAAAAAAAACGGATAACACTTTACAGATGAGTTTGCCATCAGTAAATAAATCAATAAAACGCTAGTAAAAATAAACACAAACCCAGCCTCAGAGTAGGACCGTAACGAATGCGTGATTGGATTATGTTTTGCTTACACTTGCCCTGGGACGGTTAGCTGATTAAAAAAAAGAAAAAGAAAAGAAATGACACTTTAAAGATGAGTTTGCAATCAGTAAATAAATAAATAAATCGTTAATAAAAACAAAATCAACAAAATCAGCCTCAGAGTAGGACCGTACCGAATGCAAGACTGGCTTCTGCTTTGTTTACATTTGCCGCGGGACGGTCCTGCTCTCGGGCCGTCTCCGCAAACAACAGGTGGGAATGTTGTTTGCGTGGGTGAGGCTAATTTGAGAGAGAGAATTGTGCGTGTTGGGAGGAGAGGCACATTTTGGGAGAGAGACAGAGAGAGAGAGAGGGTGGTAGGGGGGCGAATGAGTGTTAGAGAGAGGGAGGGGGAGAGTGGTTGTATGTGTGTGTGTGTGTGTGTGTGTGTGTGTGTGTTGTAAATTCATGTGAGACAAGCTTTATTTGGGGAGGTGTGTGTGTGTGTGAGTGTGTGTGTGTGTGTGTGTGTGTGTGTGTGTGTGTGTGTGTGTGTGTGTGTGTACCGCTTCCTTGTTCAGGCCTTGTATGTAGCGCACAGCTGCAATGTTGCTGCCAATTTGTGGTCTCTGCTCCCAGTGCAAAGAAAAAATGTAAAAAATGTGATGATAATAATAATAATAATAATAATAATAATAATAGTTACAGGGGAAGAAAAAGAATATTAGTAGTAGAAGTAGTTGTAGTTGTAGTAATAATAATAATAATAATAATAATAATAATAATAATAGTTGAAGAAGTAGTAGTAGTAGTAATAATAATAATAATAATGATAATAATAATAATAATAATAATAAAAGAAAGAATGAAGAACGATAATGATGATGATTATGACAACAACGATGATAATAATAATAATAGTAATAATAATAATAATAATAGTAATAATAATAATAATAATAATATGAGAGAATTGAAGTCTTAATCTTTGACTTTATTGTTTTTTACACACACACACACACACACACACACACACACACACACACACACACACACACACACACACACACACACACACTCACACTTTGTCCCCCATCTCAGCTCGTGTGTGTATTTTTGAGACGTTGTGTAAGTGCTGTGTGTGTGTGTGTGTGTGTGTGTGTGTGTTGTAAATTATGAGACAAACTGTATTTTTGGACCTTTGTGTGTGTGTGTGTGTGTGTGTGTGTGTGTGTGTGTGTGTGTACTTGGCAAAACCCTGCTACACCAACACATAATAAATTGTTTTCTGTGTACGTTTTTAGCCGAAACATACATCTCCTAGCTGCGTAGAGAGCTGTGTGTGTGTGTGTGTGTGTGTGTGTGTGTGTGTAGACTAACTGCATATGCCCTTATGTATATGTCTGTGTACGTAACTGCTGCCTATGCATGCGTGTGTATATATGTATGTGTACGTAATTGCTACCTGTGTGTGTGTGTATGTGCGTAATTGTATACTCGCCTATGCTGTATGTTTGTGTGTTCGCATTGGCTAACTGCATATGCCTGTGTATGTGTGTGCGTAATTACTAACCGCATGTGTATGTGTGTGTGTGTATACTAACTGCATGTGTGTATGTGTGTGTGTACCTAACTTCAGTCTATATTTTCATTTTTTAAAAAATCTTATTCTTGATTTTTATAGAGTTAATCTGATTTAGAGAAAGAAATTAACATTGTCTATCGATTTATTATATACATGAAGAGATAGATAAACATAGATAGATAGACAGATAGATAGATGCCATTATTATATAGCCAGGTGTTGCAATGCTTTACATATTTACGGCATTGTATATATTTGTTTTCAATATATCTATGCTAGAGTTGTAATTATTATCTTTAAAGGTCTTGACAGTGGCCATTTTTGACCTTTGATACTT
>NC_136955.1:1330000-1405000 GCF_032717465.1 Coenobita brevimanus | reverse complement strand
GCGTTGGGGGAAAATAATAATAATAAGCTTTGTTGCTAAATTCGATGGCTGTGCTTATCTCAGAAAATAATGCTAAAACTTTGATGCTAGATTTGAAGTTAGTGCTCATCTCGTTGGGTAAAATAATAATAATACACTCTGTCGCAAAATTTGAACCCTGTGCTCATCTCAGTGGGGAAAATAATGCTAAACTGTGTCGCTAGATTAGAAGTTCTCCGGTCGGGTGGTATTGACAGATCAACAAGATTTTAAAATGCGTATGTAGGCGTGATTAATTTTGAATATTTAACTGTTTCTCATCCTCCAGTATACTAATCACAATATTTACTGGATTTATAGAGCTTTCACGCCTCATTTAAGAATAATGTTAAGCTTTTCACCACTTTCTAAGTTGAATTATAAGATTATTTAAGACGGAGGTTAAGATGGCATTTGTGGTGTTGAACTTAACCTGGATTTCTTGGTGTAGAGGAGGTGTGGATAGGTGTAGGTGGGTGTGGGTGTGAGTGTAGGTGTGGATGTAGGTGAGTGAGGGTGGGTGAGGGTGTGGTTGTGCTTGTGTCTGTAAAGGTGTGGGTGTATGTGAATGAGATTGTGGGTGTACGTGGATGTGACTAGTGTGTGGGTGTGTGCGGGTGTGGGTGAGAGTGTGGTTGTGTTTGTGTGTAAAGGTGTGAGTGTAAGTGAATGAGATTGTGGGTGTACGTGGATGTGACTAGTGTGTGTGGGTGTGGGTGTGTTTGTGTGTAAAGGTGTGGGTGTAAGTGAATGAGATTGTGGGTGTACGTGGATGTGACTGTAGTGTGTGTGTGTGTGTGTGTGTGTGTGTGTGTGTGTGTATGTGTGTGTGTAAACAGTAATACATATGAGTTCATTACTCTAAGCACTTACCACACATTTCAAAGCAATTTCCCCTCAAAGTAATCTACCTTCTAAGTAACTGAATTTCCTTTACTCGAGGCGGGAAAACTCGATCCCGTGCGTCACTAGGTATGCACGTAACACCTTCCAACCAGTGATTTATTTTTTTTTATTTTTAGGAAGGACACTACCTGCATTTATGTTATTTATTTATTAGGAAAGACATTGTATACTATTTTCCTCAACTCCTTCATTTCAGTAACTTATTTTTTTGTTACTTCGACTCTCTCTCTCTCTCTCTCTCTCTCTCTTATTTATTTATTTATCAGGACAGGCTTTGTAAATTTTTTCCCTCAACTCCTGCATTTCAGTAACTTATTTTTTTGTTACTTCGACACTCTCTCTCTCTCTTTCTCTCTCTCTCTCTCTCTCTCTCTCTCTCTCTTGGTTCTGCAGTCCTTGTTTTCTTCCTTTGTTTGTTTAATTTCGTTCATTTCCTGTTTTTTGTTTCGATACAGAGTGTTTCGTTGCTTGGTTGTGTGTTTCCGGTGTGTGTGTGTGTGTGTGTGTGTGTGTGTGTGTGTGTGTGTGTGTGTGTGTGTGTGTAAAGATGTGTGTGTAAGTGGAGGAGATTGTGGGTGTACGTGGATGTGAGTGTAGTGTGTGTGTGTGTAAAGATGTGTGTGTAAGTGGAGGAGATTGTGGGTGTACGTGGATGTGAGTATAGTGTGTATGTGTGTGTGTGTGTGTGTGTGTGTGTGTGTGTGTGTGAAGATGTAAGTGAAGGAGATTGTGGGTGTACGTGGATGTGACTGTAGTGTGTGTGTGTGTGTGTGTAAAGATGTGTGTGTAAGTGGAGGAGATTGTGGGTGTACGTGGATGTGAGTGTAGTGTGTATGTGTGTGTGTGTGTGTGTGTGTGTAAAGATGTGGGTGTAAGTGAAGGAGATTGTGGGTGTACGTGGATGTGACTGTAGTGTGTGTGTGTGTGTGTAAAGATGTGTGTGTAAGAGAAGGAGATTGTGTGTGTACGTGGATGTGACTGTAGTGTGTGTGTGTGTGTGTGTGTGTGTGTGTGTGTGTGTGTGTAAGTGAAGGAGATTGTGGGTGTACATGGATGTGACTGTAGTGTGTGTGTGTGTGTGTGTGTGTGTTTATTGTACCTCATAACACATGTATATTGCTAAAAATAATCTCCCTTCTTTAACAAACAAACACCATCATCAATAAATATAACTAGCGGTAGGGAATGGCACCCGGAATGAAAAATCTATCCATTTATTTTTACTCGAAATTTGGTCTGAAGTAAAGGAATACCCCCTCCCCTCCCTCCCCCCCCAAAAAAAAAATCTACTGGGATTCTATCTATAATAATTTGAATTTTCATTTTTTTCTGCTTGTGATGTTTTTGAAATTACCTTTTCTGTTGACCTTTTTCTCTGTCTGTCTGTCTGTCTCTCTCTCTCTCTCTCTCTCTCTCTCTCTCCTGTTACCTTTTGCGTTTCTCTCTCTCCCCTGTTAGCCTACTTTTTCCGCTTCTCTCTCTCTCTCTCCTGTTACCTTTTACGTTTCTCTCTCTCCCGTTAGCCTACTTTTTCCGTCTCTCTCTCTCTCTCTCTCTCTCTCTCTCTCTCTCTCTCCCCCCACACACTGCTTACCTTTCCCCGGCCATCTCTCTCTCTCCCCTTGTGTCACTTCCCCTCATATTCTTTGTGTTAGCAGGGTGTGTTGGCAGTCACGTGGCTCTCTACACACCCCTACTGCACACTTCCGGGGTTGTGCAAGTGGGTTAGGGGGGGGTTGTGCCCCTCTGTGTCTGTCTGTCTCGCTGTTTTTTCTTTGGCTTTCTTTATGCTGTTTTCTTTGCCTGTCTCTCTCTCTCTCTCTCTCTCTCTCTCTCTCTCTCTCTCTCTCTCTCTCTCTCTCTCTCTCTCTCTCTCTCTCTCTCTCTCTCTCTCATTTCTATCACCTTTCCTCTGTGTTCGAAGCCCTCCTTATCATTCTCTCTTCCGTACCTCTCTTCATCATTCTCTTTATATATATATCTCTCTTTATCATTCTGTTTTCTATGCCTCACCATCATTCTATTTTCTATGCTTCTATCATTCTATTTTCTATGCCTCACTATCATTCTTTTTTTCTCTTATCATTCTTTTTTTCCTCTGTGCCTCTCCGTCATTCTTTTATCTGTGTCTGTCATTTTCCTCTCTGCCTCTTGTCATGCTCCTGTGTCATTCTTTTTCTCACTTTGTCTTTAATCATTTTTTTCTCTGCCTGTTTATCATTCTTCTTTTTTCTGTGCCACTCATTCTCTCTTTCTCTCTCTGCCTGTCAGTCTTCTCCCTGCCTCTTTGTCATTCTTTTTCTGTGTCACTCTTCTCCTTCCTCTCCCTATCATTCTCTTTTCTGTCACTCTTCTTCCTGTCCCTATCATTCTCTTTTCTGTCACTTTTCCTTCCTCTCCCTATCATTCTCTTTTCTGTCACTTCTTCCTCTCCCTATCATTCTCTTCTTCTGTCACTCTTCTTCCTCCCCCTATCATTCTCTTTTCTGTCACTTTTCTCCTTCCTCTCCCTATCATTCTCTTTTCTGTCACTCTTCTCCTTCCTCTCCCTATCATTCTCTTTTCTGTCACTTTTCTCCTTCCTCTCCCTATCATTCTCTTTTCTGTCACTCTTCTCCTTCCTCTCCCTATCATTCTCTTTTCTGTCACTCTTCTCTTTCCTCTGCGTCTCTGTCATTCTCTTTTTCACTCTCTTTTCTGTCATTTCTTCTTTCTCCCTCCTTCTGTGTCACTCTATATCATTCTTTTTCCTCTGGGATATCTCATGCTATTCAATCATGGTAATTGAAGTTGGTATAATAATAATAATAATGATGATAATAATAATGATAATAGTAATGATAATAATAATAGTAATAATAATAATAATAATGATAATGATAATAGTAATGATGATAATAATAATAATAATAGTAATAATAATAATAATGATAATGATAATAGTAATGATGATAATAATAATAATAATAATAGTAATAATAATAATAATATTAATAATGATAATACCTGTACTGATAATAATAATAATACCTGTAATAATAATAATAATAATAATAATAATAATAATAATAAATGGGTTTTGCTGTACACACTTCCTGGTTAAGTGAAGTGGGTTATGGTACTCTCTTTCTCTCTCTCTCTCTCTCGTCTTATTTTTCCTCCAGTTTCCTTAAATCCCTTGGTATCTCTCCACACACACACACACACACACACACACACACACACACACACACACACACACACACACACACACACACACAAAATGCCTCCCTCCCTCCTCCTCCCCCTCCCCCTCCAAAGGGTATAAGTAGACCTTTGAACCACGCCGAGCCTCAGTTACCCGTGAGACTCCGAGGTGGGAGGGTTGTTGAAATTGTGGAGGGTTTGTGTGCCTAGCGAGTGAGGTTTAAAAGATTCCATTAAAAAAAAATCAGAATTTAAATCTAAACATTATTGAATTTGAACCAGTTGTTAGAATGTAAAATTGAGGAATATTTTGATTTTTTTTTCGTATTTTAGTGATTTTTGGCGATTTTTTTTTGCGTAATGTGACTGACGATTTTTTAAATGAAGTTTTTGGCGATTCCTTGACTATCTGAGTTTTTTTTTTGGCGTGATGTGAGTGATTTTTGGCGATTTTTTGGCGTGATTTGAAGTGGCGTAATTGATACCTTGACGAATGTTTACGTTATTTGAAGAATATTAGTGTGATACCTATTTCTGACGACTTTTGGGACGTGATTTGAAGTGTTTTGGCGTGAGTGATTTTTGGCGTAATACGAGTAGTGATTTTGGCGGGTATTTACGTGACCTGAAGTTTTTTGGCGTAATATTAGTGATTTTTGGCGTGATTTGAACGTTTTGGGCGCAATATTAGTACTGACCTCCAACACACGAGAAATTTAGTGATAGTAACATCATTATTTTTCTCACTGTGGATTTCTTTTATATATTTCTTGATTTCTTTTATATATTTCTTGTTTGTATTTTTTTTTTTGCGAGTAGTGATTTTATTATGCCAAGTAACGACGAAAAGTTCAAAAAAAATTTCAGTTCCTTTCCGTTGAGGTGAATTCCGAATCTGTCAGTGTTGCTGTACGATCGGTTTCCTGTCGTAACTCAGATTAGTCGTAGGAAGAACTAGACGTGGGTAAATTCTGCACTCTTCTGTCCTTCATTTTCCTGCAGATAATAACTGTAATATCCTTAAGATAATTTTCCTCTCGTAACTAAGATGCTTTTGTTTTTTTCGTAACTAAGATTCTTTTTTTTCGTAACTGATTTTTTTCGTAACTAAGATTCTTTTTTCTCGTAACTAAGAATCTTTTTTTCGTAACTAAGATTATTTTTTTTCGTAACTGACTTTTGTTTTTTCGTAACTAAGATTCTTTTTTGTTCGTAACTAAGATTTTTTTTTTTCGTAACTAAGATTCTTTTTCTCGTAACTAAGATACTTTTTTTTTTTTTCGTAAAGAGGAACAGGTGAAATGGTAAAATCTGGCACACGTCCTTCCTTCTTCCTGCATAAACGTATCATTTTTTTACGACAGGGGATCGAGTGTGTAATTATTTTCTTTATATCATTTATTGTCGGTATCTTTGGTCGTTCATATATTATTCTAAAAATTCTTGCGATTATATTAGTGGCGAAACATTTTTCATACTCTTCCGTTCAGTTCCAAAGTTGAATTTAAAATCGGAGTGTTCTTTTTAGCTGCAAAGTTGAATTTAAAATCGGAGTGTTATTTTTCCCATTCAGTTGCAAAGATGAATTTAAAATCGGAGTGTTATTTTTCCCTTCAGTTGCAAAGTTGAATTTAAAATATGAGTATTCTTTCTACCCTGAGTTGCAAAGATGAATTTAAGATCGGAGTGTTATTTTCCCCTTCAGTTGCAAAGTTGAATTTAAAATCGGAGTGTTATTTTAGTTCCTGGTTCCGGTATATTCCAGAAGTTGAATTAAGAACTGGAATGTTACTTTAGTATTTTTTGGTTGAGTTTAGAATCTAGAAATATCGTTTTTATCATCTCCCAAAGTTGAATGAAAAACAGGAGTGTTTAATTTTGGTTGAATTTAGAATCTAGGAGTGTGGTGTTGATCATCTCTGGTTGCGTTCAGTTACAGAAGTTGAGTTCAGAATCTAACGGTGACCCTTTTTGAACTTGGAGCCGTTGACTTACCGATTCAGAAACAGGAACTCAAAATTCAAACCCTTAAAATCAAACAAGGACTTACGGTTACAGTTTAAAAAGGGAAAAACAGCGGAAATTAATCATAACATCGCCAGAAGAGGAAGAGAGACAAAAGAGGAAAGGGGAGAGAGAAAGAAGAAAAGGGAGATAGTAAGAGAGGAAAAGGGAGACAGGAAGAGGAAAAGGGAGACGGGAAGAGGAAAAGGGAGAGAGAAAGAGGGACAAGGAGGGAAATATTAACCTGTGCACATGAAGGAAACTGTGCAACCACCTTCCGAACCCAGCATGTCTTGTGCAGTGGCCGTCAGAGAGAAGGAGGGTTAGTTGAACTTATTATTATTATTATTATTGAACTTTTTCTTCCCTTTCTTTCTTTTTCTCCTCCTCCTCCTCCTCCTCCTTTCTCTTCCCCCATTTTCCTCCTCCTCCTCCTCTTCCTCCTTTTCTTCATTTCTTCTCCATCATCATCATCATCACCATCTTCTTTCCTCCTCCTCCTCCTTCTTCCAAGCGGCGTAGATTAAATTTAGCACCTTTCACAGTTATTTGAGAGAGAGAGAGAGAGAGAGAGAAAGAAATGTAAGGCATGGCTGTATGTACTAGACGTGTGTGTGTGTCTGTGTGTGTGTAACACTTTGCGTTCGAAGTCCTTAACTGAACTAAAGTCTACGGAGAGAGTAAAGTAGTAGTAGTAGTAGTAGTAGTAGTAGTAGTAATAATAATAATAGTAGTAGTGGCGTTAGTAATAGTAGTCGTGGTGATGGTAGTAGTAGTAGTAGTAGGCTAGTAGTAATAGTAGTAGTAGTACTGGTGGTAGTGGTAGTAGTAGTAATATTAGTAGTGGGATTAGTAATAGTAGTCGTGGTGATGGTATTAGCAGTAGTAGTAGTAATATTTGTAGTTATAGTAGTAGTAGCAGTAGTTGTAGTAGTAGTACTTATTTATTACACTGTCAAGACCTAATTAGTCAAAGAAAATAGCCTCTCTCTCTCTCTCTCTCTCTCTCTCTCTCTCTCTCTCTCCAATTATCACAGTATAAATTATAATCATATTTTTTCCATGTATTTCACCTAATTTAACGCCAGTGCCAATAGATTAATACTTTTGCATCTATCTATCTATATATCTATCTTTTTTGCCACAGCTTTTCGCTTTTGCATTAACAGTAATTTATTTTTTATTTATTTATTTATTTATCGAGTTAGACGCCCCCTTTTTTTAATTCCTATGTAAAATATTTGATATGTTTTGTCTGTTTATTTCTGTTTACTTCCGCTAGTAATGTTTCCTCAGTGTGTTTAATTTCTTTTCTCCCTTTTTTCCTCCCTGCACGTTACCTCCAGGAGATAAACCTTCCTCCACTGTGTCTCCCTTCGGCGCCTCCCACACCACCACCACCAGCAGCACCGTCAGATCCTCCTCCAATCAGGGTGAGTGAGGCAGGGTGCAAGACGGGCTTCGTTACTGCCTGCCTTGATAGAGCAGCCCTTACTAACTTTATATGCTATAATATACCTCATATATATATAGTTGACCTAAAGATGCCTTCCTTAGAGATATATGTAGTATATATAACATAATACATTAATCCATAAAGTGTTATATAAAGAATATATATATATATATATATATATATATATATATATATATATATATATATATATATATATATATAATTGTATAGTGTAACGCGTTTGATAAACTGCTATAAGATCCATGAATCACCTTTGTCGTCAGTGATAAATATATATATATATATATATATATATATATATATATATAATATATATATATATATATATATATATATATATATATATATATATAGTGTAACGCGTTTCATAAACTGCTATAAGATCCATGAATCACCTTTGTCGTCAGTGATAAATATAATAATGAACTCCAGCTCAAGATGGTAAATGCTGCATCACACATGAGTAACTGTTTTGTAATGGCACAACGTGCAGTGTACATAGTGTTTTATAGTTACTGCTATAGTCCTAATCAAAGTCAGTGAATTAAACAGTAGTACTGTAGTGTGGATGAGTTAGGGTGATGCCGGGTTGTTTGACTAGTAATTAGAGGACATCACACGCCTGTGTATTGGTTTATGTATCTATCTGCGCTACGTATTTATCTATCTGTCCATCAGTTTATAGCCGGACGCCTTACTCTGAAAGAGATGACCGCAAATGTTGCCTTATTATTATTATTATTATTATTATTATTATTCCATGATTGTCCTCCTCCTCCTTGTCGTCGTACTACTACTACTACTACTACTACTTTCCCATGGCAGTCCTTTTTTTTTTTTTTTTTTTTTTTAATAAATAATTCCAACTTCTTTATCAGTGGCCAAAAAAAAAAAAAAAAATCGATTTTTCTAGTCCTCTAATTATTCCGAAAAACAACCACGTCTCGGCATGTAGTCCAGTGGGTTAAACGACTCCCTAACACCTTCCTTTTGCCGGTTAATTTTGCATCTAGGTAATAGACTTAGATCTAAATAGTGGCGTCTAGATAATAGCCCTAGAACTAACCCCTTGATGTCCATACAGGCAATGTTCATAAGAGTTCCTACTCCACAAGCTACTCCTCGTCCTCCTCCTCCTCCGCCAACAGGACCTCCTACGTCACCAAAAGTTAGTACATGTGGAATATACGGTTTGTTTTACCAGTTTCAGTACCGAATTTAAATGTTTGTAATCTTTTCTCTACTGGATTTTCTCTGGTAGTTGCTGTGGTTTGTTGATGTTAAGGATGTTTGACCCATTGTACCTTTCTTCACCCCTTGTAAACATTAATTTCAGTGTACATATTATTAAACATGTCATTGCTGTGTTGATGGTAGGAACATTGTAACATTTTTTTTTAGACATTTTTAACCCATTATAAACATTGCATTTCGGTTTTTGTCTCTTGTAAATCACTATAACTCTTTGTAAATCACTGTAACTCATTCATTATTGCCTTCCACACCCACAGCCGAGAGCAAAAAAGTCTCCCCCTTCGAAAAATTCAAGCAGTTGGATTCCCAGGCCCCCCGAACAACAGCCAAGTAAGTACCCCCTCGCAGCCCTCGCCCGACCCACGTTTTCTATGTCTCTTTGGGGAATTTCGTCTCTCCTCTACTTTTGCGACTTATTTTGCTTTTTACACCTTGATTTCTTCCTGTATGGCACTTTTTCATTTTTAATATTGATATAGTTTGTATTAATGACGTACAGGAGGACGTTCAGGTGAAATTTGCGGAATAAATCGCTTGTGAAGAGGTGTTACGTAATCCCCTAACCAACCTAGAGCAGATTTATGCCCAGACTATCAAATATACTTCTTGTTTCAGTATACCTTTTTGACTTACGTATTTTCAGACATATTTTTGGCACCCAGACACAGCCGTTCGTTAATATGCTTCTCCTTTTGACATAATATACAGACATACCCTTTAATATACAGTACCCTACCCTCGACATACCCCTCTCGTGTATAACGGTGACGGCTCAGCGTTATCAGTGTCTACCGTACGCCCACACCAGCAGACTGTGCCGTGTTATCAATGTCTATCCTTCATCATTTACTCGTTTCCTACTCCCACTGCCACACCCACGCCCACACCAGCAGACAGTCAGCGTTATCAGTGTCTATCCTGCATCATTTATTCATTTCCTACTCCCACTGGCATACCCACGCCCACACCAGCAGACAGTCAGCGTTATCAGTGTCTATCCTGCATCATTTATTCATTTCCTACTCCCAGTGCCATACCCACGCCCACACCAGCAGGCAGTCAGCGTTATCAGTGTCTATCCTGCATCATTTATTCATTTCCTATTCCCAATGCCACACCAGCAGGCTGAGCCGTCCCTGCAACACGTAAACTAAAGCCAGGACTACCCCGTGTATACGAACATAATATTTACAAACATTATCTCACGGGGTATACTAACATTACTCCTTTCACATTATCTTGGCCCAGATTTTCGTCCTTTTTGCAGTTTATTTCACGTAACACGGAGGAAAAAGACAATGTTACGGTTCTACACCCTTTCCATTGCACCTCTTCGTGACTAGCATCATGTTCTAGAATTATGCTCCTTTCACCTTAACTTGGCCCAGATTTTCGTCCTTTTGCAGCTTATTTCACGTAGCTCAGTGGCAGAAAAAGACAATACTACGGCTCTACATCCTTTCCACAGCACTTCTTCGTGACTAGCATCATATTCTAGTGCTAAAATATCGTCACAAATCAGTAGTTAAGGTGGAGGGATGGCAAGTTTAGGCCAAGTTGGAGTGAAAAGAGTATAGTAATATTTTGAGTGAAAAAAGACAATACTACGGCTCTACACCCTTTGCACAGCACTTCTTCGTGACTAGCATCATGTTCTAGGCCAGGTTAGAGTGAAAAGAGTATAGGAAAGTTCTCACTCTAAATTACACACAGAAAAACAATACCACGGCTCTACATCCTTTCCACAGCACTTCTTCGTGACTAGCAGCGTTTTCTAGCGTTAATCTATTTATATTTCAAATCTATATATTCTACTGACAACCAAAACTCAAAATTTATAAATGATAACAAATCTGAAGATGAATTTTGATGTGATTTTTAATTATGTATTATCCAGTATCTGTTTATTTATCTATTTATCTTTATTTTATTTTATTTATTGACCTTTTCCTACAGGCTAATTATAAACAGGTAGTTTATATAGGCCTAGGCAGTATGTATATTATTATTATTATTATTATTATTATTGAAACAGCCTGAAAATAAAAATTGCAGATTACAGTATTCCTAGATAGCCATTAAAAATCAGTATACAGTATATTCTGAATTTCGAGAAAAAAAAAAAAAAAGTTTACTTCCCAATTTTGACTCATTTCGAAAAAGATCAGTAGGTATATATTTTTTTTAGCCCCCCCCTTCCCCAAAAAATTGAAGGTAAGGTATAATATATATTTTCATGCCTTTAGTTTTAAATTTGAAAAGAATAATAGATAGATAGATAGATACGTAGATATATAGATACATACATAGACATTTTTCGGAAAATAAAAAATGAAATAAGAATCTGGAATTTATTTTATTATTACTATTATGTTTTTTGTAAATACCGAAAAAAATTCATATAGGCCTTAGTTTTTTTGTTTTTTTTGATAAATAAGGGTAGATATAAGAGTGTGTTTATTTGTATATTTGTTACTTTGACCTAGTGGTGAGTGGTTATAGAGAGAGATTTCCATGGATTAATTTTGATTTTGAGTAGTTCTCTCTCTCTCTCTCTCTCTCTCTCTCTCTCTCTCTCTCTCTCCTATATATAAAAAATCCTCCAGATCTTCACAAACTAATTCCAAAAAAGGCAACCCATGGAAATTTCATCTTGCCATACAGAATATATTGTTTTAGTAGTTGGATTTGAGTAGCATATGCCAGTCAGAAATATATCAAAATTTGGCATATAATTCTAATATACTTGGTTCAAAAGAGGCAGCATATTCATTCTTAGATCAAAAAAATAATATGAAAAAAATATATGTAAGGTTTTTGAATTTGATAGAGAAAAAAAATGCTATATTTCAATTTTTTCTTAATGGACAAAAATTTAAAGAAGATTGAATATGGTGTAGTTTTGAAGATTTTGGTATATTTGTGACTGGCTGTGTGAGATGTGCATGTGTTGTATATGTATTGTGTTGGTGTAGGATTGGGGGTGTAACTGAAATATTAAATGATGATATTATTATTATTATTATTATTATTATTATTATTATTATTATCATTATTATACAGTAAAACATTGGTACACTAGTATGGCCTAATATTTTTATGGACAGGGTACTTTATATATGTAAAAGTTATATAAACAGTTACTCTTATTTATATTTACAGTAATGGCAGCTCAGTATTAATTAAACCGTCCTGTAATATCAAAATGTAATATCAGTTATACCCCCAAATCATCCACCTTTATTTTCCACTGTTGCTTTTGTTGATGGGATGGCCTTAGGAGGATCTGGGTACACTGTCTATTCATTATCATGTTACTGTTATTCCCTCTGTTGTGTATATGTGATAAGTGGGTTTTATATTTATCCATGATGAGTCAAATTTATATTAGTATATTTTTTTTCTTGTGTTAGAGAATGTGAGGTAGATATTTTTACAAAGTGGTGATTATTTATAGAGTTGGAGAGGACTTTTTTCTTTATTTTTTCTTTTTTCTTTTTATGCGTGGCTTGGTTTGGTGATTAGTTTGAATGTCGGGATATCACGTTTGCACTTCCTTGATAACCCGTTCAGTTCAAAGATTTTTTTTTTTGGCCATATTATTATTACTTTTTTTTTCCTATGTTTATTAGTTTCTTTCAGCTTAGGAGTACACTTAGAGGGTTGATGTAGGTTGTAGCTAGCACATCTAGTATGAAGACTGTGGGCTGAAGAGAACCACATGGAGGCAGTGAAAATGCATTAAGAAGGGGGGAAAATACTTCATCGGGTGGAATGGTTTCTCTGTTCACACCATGAGCTTGAAAATACACATCATCCACAAATCGTTAACATACATTTGGGGAAAAAAATCCAATCTTTATATATATCTAGCCAACAAAATTATTTGAAAAACTTATATACAGTATATATATAGCCAGGATACAGCAGGGTTATATAATTATATTTAGGAGAGATTACATTAGGTATACTCCTATAAACTGCCTTATTCTCCATTACCTTGATTGCAGCATGCACTTGTACTCATGACAGAATTTCCAAATATTGTCTGTTTACACCAATTTATACTTTTGACTTGTTTATTTACACAATCTAGGTTGAAACAGCCATATATCAACCCCATAAGATGTCAGTTTACACAATCCTGGTTGCTAAGTAATGTTATCTACAGTAAGTGCCACTAGACAATTATTTACATGACTAGGTTGCCACATACCCTCATATCAACCCTGTAAGAATATTTACACCAGTCATCCCCATCAGTCTTGTTTATTTACACAGGCTAGGTTGCCACATAATCTCCAATTTTTTCAACCCCAGAAGACTATTTTTACACAGGGTTCGTTGCTAAAATAACCCTCATCTGGGCCCCTTTCACATGGGTGTATTTTCACGTGTTATTGCCTCTGTGGTTTAGAAATAAATGTTGTTAAATGGGACTGTACACACAAGCTGTGAGCGTGAAAACTGCTGCTGCGGCAGCCATCACTGCACTGTGGTTGCATGGACCTGTGGGTCTGTTCATGCGAACGTGTTTTCATGCGCGACAATTGTGCTTCAGCTCTCAGACAGGCGGTATGTACTGCATTTGCGAAAATAATTGAAGAGCTTGGCATCATCAGCTTTCAGATCTTCACACAAGGAGTAAATTGCACCTGACAGACCCTACAGCTGTTCAAGGGATGGATTCACCATTTATGCTTTTTTTTTTTTTTTTCCCCGCTCATTCACTAGACAAACAAACACAGCTGTCTTCCTTACATCCTTCACCACAAAGAAATGCTGGCACACAACTCAGGCACAGTATTGATGCATAGCAACACATGCTTATGTGAGGTCGTGACAAAACAATGCACCCAGAACACGCTGGTTCTGACACGCGTGGAAGTACACCTGTGTGGAAAGGGCTATAAACGCCAGCGTACGTTTGTTTACATGAGGCTAGGTTGCCACATAACCACCACTCTTCCAGACGCACCGCCGCCACCTTGCCTGCCACATATAGCACATTTCAAACCCCTTTTTTCCACTCTTGTCTCCACCCAGTCCCTTTGCCCTGGCCCTGCCTATTATCAGACTCAATGCCGCCACAATCAAAAAAATCATCCTAGACTTCTGTAAGCGGTGCACAGTCGAGTACGAGAGCAAGGTAGAGTTGGCAACACTATGGTTTGAATCCGGGTTTGTTTTCATAGATAGCACTTCTCTCTCTCTCTCTCTCTCTCCCACCCCCCTTCCCTCTCTCTCTGTCTCTCTCTGGGGCTAGAACAGCAGCTTTTTTTCTTTCTTTAATTCTATGGCTGCTTCTGATCTATTTCGCTTTCTTTCTTGCCTAGATAGATCTGCTTAGCTGATCTCTCATGCTTATTATTTTTATTTATTTATTTATTTTTGCAGCTTTTAAAATGCTGCTTCTGCCTTTTTTTTTATACTTTCGATATTATTCTTTCGTTTATGTCCATTTTTAGCCCTGTTCCTGCATTTTTATTTTTGTGACTTTCGTTTTCATCTTCCAAGCGCTTTCAGTTGTGCATTCTTTTTCAGCCGCTAACTCATCTCAGTCACAAATTTCCCATCTAGATCTGCATCTCTTCAAAATTTGTTCGTTTTATTATTGTTTTTCTTGAACTCATGGTCACCGTGTAATAGTTCGCTGTAATTTAAGATTTTTGATGCACGGCTCTGTTTATGGATATTTAACAAGCTAAATTTAGCAAAATTTAACCCAACCATGATACCCACGTTATTTATTTATTTATTTACTTATTATTATTGTAATTATTTTTATTATTATTATTATTATTTGCCAAGGTTAAGGGTGAAGGATACCATTTTTTTCTTCCAAGCTCATCTGAATGTGAGGGGGGCGCGGTAGCACAGTGGTAGCGCGCTGGACTCGTAATTGGGGGATTGCGAGTTCGAGCCTCGCCCGGGCTGTCGTGCCAGGAGTGGTAGCTCGCTCCTGTAACCCTAGCGGGGCTATATAGTCCAATACAGGGCTTAGCTCGGGGGAACTCCATTTCTCCCATTTTTTTCATCTGAATGTGAGCATAGTGGACTGCAGGCTGAACTTGTCCTTCTCCTGCAGTCCATCCTCCTCAGTTGGGGAATAGGGGGGAGATGAGAGCATTTATACACCCGGGCAGTGGAGTCGACCAGTCATGTTAGTGCCACTGTGTGAAGGCATCCCTTGGTTAAATTAGAAGTTAAATTTGCTTTGTGTATTATCCATATAAGTCAGTCTGTGCAATCAAACTTCCTATATACCCATTTCTCTCACAGTTTTCCTTCCTTATGCCCATCAGCAAGCCTTCCTAGTCCCAGAAGTAGACTCAAGATTGATTATCTAGACATGATGAAAGCACAGAACCCAGCATTTCCAATTTGAAATAGGTGCAAATTCTTGAAAATTCGTTTACCAGTATGTAATGCTCATACGACATGGACATGTGGTAGTGCTCATGAATTGACCGTCACACTACCATATTCCGCAACGTGTGCCTAACAGAATTCACTTGTTCCCCAAACTGCTGAAGTCCAACTGTTGCAGGTTTTATGAATGAAGGACAGCATCATTCTGGTGTATGGAATCTTTTTATTTAATTTTTTCCTTCCTTTGCCCTTCTGTAATACACACACACACACACACACACACATATATATATATATATATATAAAGTGTATTTGCCAAATACCCTAGTTACTCTTAGGACAAATTTCCATCTGTTCCTTACTGTCTGGACAGGTTTGCATCTATTTTTGACTTTGGAAAGGCTGGGTTGTTCTTTTGTAATGTTCTGAAACCTGTCCCAACCTTTTCTCTCGCAGCTTCCCCCCTAACGCAAACATAAACAAACCTCACAGCCAATACTGTCCTAGTTTTAGTACACTGACCATCAACACGCACCCCCAGCTAGTTGTACAGGTAGCAAACACCAGTCAGAGCAGGCTAACACGTCTAACACAGAGGATATCACTCTAACACACAGGATATCATTCTAACACAGAGGGTTTATAGTTTCTAATGCCCCCATGCATCGTGTTATAGGATTAGAAGTTAGCAACTTGTGCCACATCTAACAGAGAGATTTCCTAACAGTTCCTAGCACGCCATGCATCTTGTTTAGGGTTACCTGTGATAGAATCCATTACTCGTTCCATATATAATGTGCCTAGACAAAGATTGTGATGTTGAAAAATGTCGGTGAGAAAATTCCCACAAGAAACTGAGGTGATATTAACCTGCCATACGTTTTTTTAAAGATGTCTTGAACGATTTTAAAAGTATTAATTTTTTGCGCCAAAACTGTCACTGTAACTACATTTAAACTGATTTTTCCCACCCAAAACTACCCTTTTGTGTTAATATATAAATTAATAAATCTGTGTATGGTACATTTTACATTCTCTTTATTTATGTACAGTATTTATTGTAGTAGCACCTAAATTAAGCTTCATGGTAGTATTTAAAAAAAAAAATCATGCAAAAATGGAAATGAAAAAAGTATATATATCCATTAGAAAATATCTGTAAATTTGTTCTATTATTCATTTTTAATTTGTCAATAACTCAAACTATTTTTTCTTAGTGATGTCATAGTGTATTTTAGTGACATCATTATAGTATATTTCAATGACATCATTATAGTATATTTCAATGACATCATTATAGTATATTTTAATGACATCATTATAATATATTTTAATGATGTCATTATAGTGTATTGTAATGACATCATAATTTATTTTAGTGATGTCATTATAGTGTATTTTAGTGATGTTATAGTTAGTTACCTCATAACCAAAAAATATTTATTAAAAAAAAAAAAAAAAGGCAATTTTCAAAGCATATGTTCTTGTGGGTTATTTATTTATTTACATTTATTTATTTATTTATTGTGCCTGTATAGAGTGAATGATAGAGTTAGTGTACAGTTATAGATGCCTTGAGTATAATTCAGTGTACAGTTGTTACGGAAGCTCCCTAACGCCTTATCTTAACCGATTTATTTTTTTGGATACCTCTTCTTGGATACCACCAGCTGATATAGACCTGTATGTCAATTTTGCAGAATATGGTGACATTAGATTTAAGTAACTGCAGAAGTCGACAGGAAGGTGTAACAAGCAAAATAAATCGCTTAGGAAGTGGTGTTAGGGAGCTTCCATAACTGACAAGACTATGGATCTTGGTTTGTGTTGTTAATATAGAAGGGAATGTGTAGTTATAGTCATAGTTTATTTTATTTTTCAAACTACCTCACTCTTTCTACTGTATTTTTTATTTCACCTTGTTGCCTTCCACCCATCTCTGTTTTTTGGACTTTATTTCTCATTTTATTCTCCTCCAATCATCTCTTTCTCTTTTGGACATCCTGTGGACCTCATTCTGTGTAACTTATCCTTGTCTTTGTCACCGCCGTTCTTGCCTCCCTGTCCTACGTGTGTGTGTCCTTGTGTGTCTATCCTGTCATTAACGTAGCCGAGCCGTAACATCTTTTAGGAGGCGAATGGCCCGCATGTCACCCCGGGCACTAACAGCGGGGGCTCATATTGCTGCCTGGTGATTCCTGAAGTTGCCTGGTGACATCTGAAGTTGCCTGGTGATTGCTGAAATTGCCTGGTGATCTCTGAAGTTGCCTGGTGACTTCTGAAGTTGCCTGGTGACTTCCGAAGTTGCCTGGTGATTTCTGAAGTTGCCTAGTGATTGCTGAAGTTACCTGGTGATATCTGAAGTTGCCAGGTGGCTCCTGAAGTTACCTGGTGACTCCTGAAGTTGCCTAGTGACTCCTGAAGTTGCCTGGTGATTTGTAAAGTTACCTGGTGACTCCTGAAGTTGCCTGGTGACTTGTGCAATTCCCTGGTGACTTCCTGTAATGCCTGGTGACCTAGTACGCCTGTGATGTCCGTGCACTGATGCCTGGTGATGTGTTGCTGCTGCTGCTGGTGCTTCACGCTCTCTTCCCTCCTTCCTGCAGTGCTAAATCCAAGTCACCTGCCGGGGCTCCGCTTTTCCAATTATCGAGTCAGCTCAGCCACAGCGCGTCAGGGGTCAAGGATATGTTGCTGACCTGGTGCCAGTGCCGTACCCGCGATTATAAGGTACACAGCGAGACACCTCCCTACACCCCCACCCCTTAATATACACCCCTACACCCCACCCCAAGACCCCCCTCCCACCTTTATTTCCCTCCCTTATCTTCTGTTTTTCACTACTCTCTCTCTCTTTTTCTGTCACACCCCAAGCAACCATTCCTATTCTCTCTGTACATGCCTACCTACCCACCTACACCCACACTCACATCCTTCAAGCCTCAATAACACTCCCACACCCACACATCCACCCAACACCTACATCCACTATCCTGGGCAACCCATTCCTCCCACCTATATTTATAAGTCCACCCACCCACCCGTCTCCCACCCACCTACCCACCCACCTACCCACCCACCATTCTCCCTCCCACCCACCCACCGCACCAAGCCACCCCGTGACAGTGGCTTACTCCAGCATAGCGATTGTGTTAATGGCCAAGGACGGATTTACTTAACGAATATTAATCCTTTAACAAATTTATTTTTTTTAATTTGTACCAACACCACACTGTCCACCACAAACATGATTGGTATAAATTTTTTTGACTTTTCCATTTTAAAATACGCACAGGATTGGCGTGAATTTGGGGACATTTTTTCAAATTTTAAAATACACTAATGGAGATATGGGTACAGGTTGTGATAAGTAGACTGTGATTAATTAAGAGAGGACACACCTGATGAGCAGATATATACTGTATAGGTAGACAGACAGGTAGATAGATATAGGCAGGTAGGTAGATAGTCTTTTTTTAACATATACATTTGATAAGTAAATTAAAGTGATTAAGAGATAAGTTGTGGGCTAGGAACATAAACCTCGTGTTAGATGGTTAGATGAATTTATAAATGAGACAGTGAGGTGGTTAAGGGTAGGAAATATTTGTTAGGCAGCTGATAAGAGATAGTAATGTTATAATAATAGTTTACGACCCTCAGCATAGCATAAGTGATCTGTAAAAAAAAGTCAGAATGAAGATAAGAAAGATAACACATTTTAATTAGATAGGCAGTGATTAGAAATTATTTAGATATTACTAGACCAGTTGATCTTGTCTCATCTAAGCAATTATAAAACTTGGGTAAAACTAGATTAATACGGGTATGGTTCTTCCTTATCAAGAGGGTCGTGTAAGGTCAGGGCAAGTTAGATATAAGGTTAGACTAAGTTAGGTGATAGATGTAACGTTAAGCTGAGTTAGATAGATTGGGTATAGATATGTTAGGTTTGTATTCTTGTCGATCAAGGAAGCTCCCTAACACCTCATCCATAGTGATTTATTTTTGGATAGGGCTGGTTAATATTCTTTCGTATGTTATTTATGCAGATTATGATGATATTGGAAGGATTTATGTAACACACAAGAGGACAGTAAGGTGTAATAGGCAAAATAAATCACTTAGGAAAAGGTGTTGGGGAGCTTCCTTTCAGTATCATCTTATTCTGGATAAGTAACGTACAAAAGGATATTAACCAGTCCTGCCCAAAAATAAGTCGCTAAGGAAGAGTTGTTAGGGAGCTCAGTCCTTCCAATATCATCATACTCTGCACAAGTAACATACAGAAGGATATTAACGAGTCATATTCAAAAATAAATTGCTCAGGAAGAGGTGTTAGGGGACTTCCTTAACCAGCGATATTATGATTCAATTTCTCCTTTTTCAGTGTGATGACAGGGTGATTGTAAATATCTACACCTATACTGCACTTACACGAAATATATATATAACACGAATTACCGTAAAATGCACGCAGTTCTGTAAAAAACGAAAAATATGTATGTAACCTTTGAGTGAGCTTTGTTTACATTGGCACCATTTTATGTGTGGAATGAGAGATTTTGATGCTTCTTTTCCTAAGTGATTTGTTTACACTACTACACCTTAACCTTCTGTAAGCTGCGGATATCATTTTAATGTCGATAATAGTTTGTAGCAGTGATGTACAGGAGGCTGTTGAGGTGTATGAAATGAATAAATCGCTTAGGAAGAGGTGTTGACGTGACCTCCAAAGCCACATAGAAAACGGGCCTATTTTTGGTGTGTAAATTGGTGTGCTGTAGATCAAGCTTTTCCTTTGGCCGTGGTTTGTTTATGTTTGGGTGTGTCGCCATGGTAACCACATTTCCCGCCAACACAGTCACTTGTTTTGCGCCTCAGAGGACCGAGCGCAAGACGGGACAACCGCGCAAAACAAAACCACAACAAAAACCAGTAATACAGTTGTTTTTGCTAGTTTCCTTGAATTGTTTTTGCTAGTTATCGTGCCAAATATGATTGAGTTTGCTAGTTTTCATCCAGTATTAGATTTTTCTTTTCTTTTTTTTTTTGCTAGTTCTCATGCATGATGTGGAGGTTTGTCATCTACTCAGAATAAAAACACAGTGCATCACTTTTTGTACATAAAAACAATAGCTTAGCATAGTCTGTACATAAATACTAGTTCAGCATAGTTACTAGAAGCATAGAGGAAGCTTAGAATGCCTTGGTTGCTAGCCATAGAGATTTTAAAAGCATCCGTGCATGTTTATTAGTAACCGTGTGTTTTATTTATTTTTCTATTTGGATTTATATGGATGTATTTCTGCATTTACTGCCCAAACTGATACACTAAGAAAAATAATAATCTTTTTCCAATATATACTTTGTTATTGTAGCTTCAGTTCTTGCAAATTAATGAGAAATGTTTAACAATTATGCATTTTTTTTTTCTTTGACTAATTACAACTCAAAAATCTCTCTCAAAGACTGGTTAAAATACAGTGCATCTTAACTACAGTGATCTTCTTTCTCTGTCTTCTGTACACACACACACACACACACACACACACACACACACACACACACACACACACAGTTCTAAATAGATATCAAAGTGAAGGTCATTTCTCTAAACTTAATGTTATGTGATGCAGAAAATTACACACAAACACGCACACATTTTATACTCCGTTTTCCCATGTCAAAACATTGCTCTGGAAGTTTCCCATTTCAAACGCAAGACCACATACGCGAAATTATACACAGACAGACACACACACACTCCAGTCTATCAAAATCTACCCACAACATCTCTTAAAGACTCCCTTGTATTTATTTTCTGTTATTAATTCCTCTCCTGCCGCCGCCACCACCCCAGGGAGTAAAAATCGAGAACTTCAGCACAAGTTGGAATGATGGTATGGCTTTCTGCGCGCTCGTCCACCATTTCTACCCCGACGCCTTCGACTTCGACAAACTGGACCCCAAGAACCGACGCCACAACTTCGAGCTTGCCTTTAGGGTGGCCGAGTAAGTGGAAAGATGTTTATTATTATTATTATTATTATTTGGAGTTTTTTTTTTTTTGGCATTATTTACATCCTCCTCCTCATCAGGTTTGTTTTGTTTTGTTTCCTCTTCCTCCCATCCTTCCTTCCCTCCTTTCTCTTTTTCTCTTACTCCTCCTCTTCCTCCCATCCTTCCTTCCCTCCTTTCTCTTTTTCTCTTCCTCCTCCTCTTCCTCCCATCCTTCCTTCCCTCCTTTCTCTTTTTCTCTTCCTCCTCCTCTTCCTCCCATCCTTCCTTCCCTCCTTTCTCTTTTTCTCTTCCTCCTCCTCTTCCTCCCATCCTTCCTTCCCTCCTTTCTCTATTTCTCTTCCTCCTCCTCTTCCTCCCATCCTTCCTTCCCTCCTTTCTCTTTTTCTCTTCCTCCTCCTCTTCCTCCCATCCTTCCTTCCCTCCTTTCTCTTTTTCTCTTCCTCCTCCTCTTCCTCCCATCCTTCCTTCCCTCCTTTCTCTTTTTCTTCCTCCTCCTCTTCCTCCCATCCTTCCTTCCCTCCTTTCTCTTTTTCTCTTCCTCCTCCTCTTCCTCCCATCCTTCCTTCCCTCCTTTCTCTTTTTCTCTTCCTCCTCCTCTTCCTCCCATCCTTCCTTTCTCTTTTTCTCCTCCTCCTCCTGCCTTCTGTCCTTGTTTCCTTCCTTCCCTCCATCTATCCATCCTTCCATCCCTTTGTTGCTGTTGTTATTATTATTATTATTATTTTTATTATTACTGTTTACTTGTTACTAATGATAACATTTTCCTGTTTATGTACCCCACCCACCCAATGTGTAATAATGGGATGATGATGGTAATGATGATAGATGGTGATAATGATAATGGTGTTGGTGGTGATGATGATGCTGCTGCTGCTGATGATGATGGTGGTGATGATGATGCTGATGATGATAATGAAAGTGACACAGGCTTATCATGTTTTTATTATTATTATTATTATTATTATTATTTTTTTTTTTTTTTTTTTTTTTTTTTTTTTTAGTAGAGTGTCACCATGTACCTGGCACCTTCATTCAGGGTTGTAAGTCCTTGTGAGGCACTACTTGTCCTTGTAACCCCCCCTTGTACATTAATGTACATCTGTTTGCACTATTTTCCATCTTTTTACATTGAGTTGCCAGAGTCGTCAGTCAATTTGAGCCACTACTTGTCCTTGCAACTCCCCCTTACACTAATTTACATCTGTTTACAGTTATTTACATCTATTTCCACTCATTTACATCTCTTTCCACTCATTTACATGTATTTACACCAGTTTATTGAGGCGTCTGGCAATAGAATAGATAGATAGACATTGAGTTTCCAGGGGTTGTAAGTCCTTTTGAGGCAATACTTGTCCTTGTAACCCTTCATACATTACTTTACATCAGTTTACACCAGTCTACATCCATTTACTCCACTTTATATCTATTTACACTCATTTACATCTATTTACAGTGAGCGAGCGGGTGTGATGCCACTCTTGGACGTCGAGGATATGGTGATGATGAAGAAGCCGGACTGGAAATGTGTGTTTACCTATGTCCAGAGCCTTTATAAGCGGTTCAAGGATGAGTAGGACCTCCAACCCCTACCTCGTCCTTCAACATCATCCTCAGTACACCTCGTCGTCCCCCCCCCCTCCTTCCCTCCCTCCTCCACTTCCTTCTTCTTCCTTCTTCCTCACTTTTTCTCTCTCCTATGTCCAGAGCCTTTCTAAGTGGTTGAAGGATGAGTAGGACCTCCAACCCTACCTTGTCCTTCAGCCTCATCCTCAATACACTTCGTCTTCCTCCTCCTGTTCAGCATCTTCCTCCTTTGTTTTCCTCACTCCATTCTTCTGTTTTTGTCTTTCTTCATCTTCCTCCTTCCTCCTCATGTCTTTGTATCTCTCCTTCTCCACTTATACTTTCACTTACACTCCCACTTATACTTGCATCTAATACTTCAACCCACCCCTCATCCTCCACCCAAATACAGGTACTGCCACCCACCCCTCATCCTCCACCCAAATACTTCCACCCGCCCCTCATCCTCCACCCTTACACTGGCGGCCATAGCACTTTTGTAGTGATATAAGTGTACATGTAATGATAATGAAGAAGAGGAAGAACGAGAGGAAGCAGATGAAAAAGAAGAGAAATAATAATAAGAAGAAGACGAAAGAGAAGAAGATTATCAACAAGAATTTTAAAGTGTTTGTGGATGTTCGTTAAACATGTAAGGAATTTTATGTTACTTAGAGAACAAAGTATTGGTTTACTTTGAAGTTCACAATATATAAATTACTCACAACATTACTTTGATTTTAATAATCAAAGTATTTTATATGCTGCTAATGTAACAAAGTACTGGGTTACTTTGAAGGTTACAATATATAACTAGATACTCAAAAAAATACTGTAGTTACTTAGATTTTAATATTATATGTAATTAATGTTTATGTAAAAGAATAGTTTCTTTGATTTTGAAGTTCACAAAAGCTTTAATATACAGTATACTGAAATAAGTTACTTTGAGTTTGAAGTATACAAATGTCTGTTGCTTTGAGGCACAAAAATTAATTGCTTTTATTTTAAAAGTACACAAAACAATAACAGGATACTGAAAAAAATTGTTTGATTTTGAAGTACACGGAAATATAACTAGATACTCAGAATAATAGTTACCTTGATTTTGAAGTACTGTGATGAATGTACATGTACCGTGTCACTGTAACAACTGTGCTTGTAGTAGTGTTGGCTGTCCAGTTTTTGTTCTTTTTTTTTTTTTTTTTTAGTAATTGTTAAGGAGGAAATCAGCCATGTTTTCCTGAATTAAGTTATTATTACGTAATTTATTTATTTATTTCTCACCCATGTTCTTCTGGGACCAAAATCTCGATCAATCATCCAGTCAGGCGTTCCCATCCCATCAAAATAAATAAACAGATAAGTAAATAATCCATAAAAAGCCAGAAATATGAGGTGAAAAATATATATAAGGATTTTTTTTTTTTTTTTTTTTTTTTTTTTTTTTTGTAAAGCCATACCTGCATTTCCAATTTGTGCTGACTGTATGATGAAAACGGGAGATTCATTGTTTTTTTGTGAATGCTCTCTACAGCTTATAATATATTCTGTATATCCATTTCTCGGGTGGTATTCTGAGTGGATGTGGGGATGTCTTAGATCATTTTCCTTAGCAGTTTGTCCTGCACACTCGGTATAGCCTTGCATGCTGTTGAATCCAAGTTTACCAATTTTAAAACAAGGTCTCATACAAGAGGAAGTGTAATATGTGGACTAAACTGCCTAGGAAATGGTGCTTAGGAGCCTCCCAGACCACTTAAATATAACCCATAGACCTGTTTACCCCCACACTGAGTCCTTTGAGTGTTATAGTCAGTTGTAACTATACGAGAATATAGTTCCTGATATAATTATGTACCTCGAAAAGTGTATACTCTGGGGTACCCGAACATACACTACAGATATATCACTTCATTTACTCCCTTGAGGTCTTTAGTGTATGAAGTGTATGATTTCCAATGCTTATTCAAATTATTCATTATCCAGAGCTCAATATATTTGCTAAAAAAGTGTATAATTTTTAGCTTTAAGTCTCGTTCGCGTAATTGATAACCAATGTATCTAGGGTTAGGGTTGATGCTTTTTATAATATACCTTTTTTTGATTATATGTGTACCTTCCCATATAGTCCTGAATTTGCTACATTTTATTAGTGTTAAGTTGATGTTGATAATATATTTGGAATTATGTTTTCCTCACATGCAGGAGTCAAAACCCGCAGATGTTGAAAGCTGCAGTCTTGTTGGTTAAGAGAGCTTCCTTGCACCTCT
This sequence comes from Coenobita brevimanus, assembly GCF_032717465.1. Classification (NCBI taxonomy): domain Eukaryota; kingdom Metazoa; phylum Arthropoda; class Malacostraca; order Decapoda; family Coenobitidae; genus Coenobita; species Coenobita brevimanus. The sequence continues at coordinate 1,379,920 of NC_136955.1, read as the reverse complement.
TCTTAAGTGACTTATTTTGCACATTCCCCCATAATACTGTCTTGTTTGTTATAGATTCCCACTACATAAGCAGACAGAACACCAACTATTTCACATCCACCCCACGTATTCCCTGCATACCATTGTCCAACTCTACCCAAGCCTTCCTGGAAAGGCTTCGTCAGTCCTGCAGTAGTCTGTTAAAGGACTGTACATTCTTCTTTTCCTCCCTTTGTATTCCCCTTTTCTTTTTCATTACTTAAACAGGTTCAGTACTTTCCACAGAAGACAGTTGTAACGTGCTATGTGCAAAAGTAAACAAACTGCATGCAGAACATGGAAAATATATCTGTTTGTATGCAGAAGTAAGTTGCTAAGGAAGAGGTGAAAGGAAAAAGCTTCCAAACCAACGGGAAAAATGATCCAGGGTTACTCAAATCCTGCTTATGTTTTAAATTTTTAGCCACAGTTCCTTTCTGTCCCTACCACATCTCTGTCAAGGTTTGTGTTTCCCTCTCGCAGCTAACGTAGAAGATAAATTATGCTGTGATAACTTTTGTGACATAATCTGGTGCCAATTTGCTGCCTTTTTAACCAATAAGGAGCATTTTTGTTATCTATAATCCATTTCAGGGAACCGCTGTAGCTAATGTGGTTTTCGTAACAAGGAATTGTCTGTATTGCGGACTATTTCTGTGAACTACATTAGCTGACTCGGTTCCATAACAAGAAATGAGATTAGATAAGCTATCAGTGGTAATGGATTACTGTATAGAATAATAATAGTGTCACAATATTTCTATGTGTATTGCTACGTCATGTTTTTTTAACCCCTGGATGCTGGGCGTCGTACTTTTGTTAATATTCTCCCAAATAACAGACATATTTTGCTCAGCTTAGTGGAGATTTAGTGAAGGGGTTAATCAAAGCTTTATCTAGCCCTTCTAGCTCTGAAAATCTACCCTGAGCTGAGTATAATTGTCTGTAGATGCAAGAATGATTTAAAAACACATCCTCAGCCTCCAGGGGTTATCCACATCATATACATTCAATAATATATATTTTGCGGGCGCCATTTCTGCCCGCCTGGTCAAATAATCACAATATATATAGGTGCAGAGGATTTATGGAAACTTTTAGTGTCTATATCAGTACTCGTGTGCTTCGGAAACCTAACACTGCTCGCTATCACACATGCTTTAAGAGAGCCGCAATGCTGGAACTTATAATAAATGTGAATAAGAGATGGTGGTTTTATTTGCCATAGTAGTAGTAGTCTAACGTGGTAGGTGGTGGCGACCATCATCCACCCACTTGATGTAGTGCTGTCTACTTCATTCACCTTTATCATTCATTTTCTGTCTGACCTCTTCCTTCCTACTTCTCCCATCTTTCCTGTCACTTTTTCTTACTCTTCTTTCCTTTTCAGGTGGCTTCACATTGAGTGACTAGCCCAATGGTTTCCTGTAAGTCAGGAAACCACTTACAGTGCTGGGTGGTAACTATATAACCACCACATATGTGTTCCCTACGTGCCAACAAGTGGTTTAGTGTCGAGTTAGCGCCCCTCCCTATAGAACAACTAAAAGACAAACAGCCACCCCCCTGTGGGATTATGGCGTATGGGTAGAGATAGATAGTAGTAGTAGTAGTAGCAGGGGAAGAAGTTGTAGTACTGGTAGTAGATGTAGTGGTGGAAGTAGTATTAACAATAGTAGTGGCAGCAGTAGTAGTAGTAGCAGTTTTAATCGTTGATGAAGTCCCAGGTTCATCTGAAAAGGAAATCAGTGGACTACAGGCATTAACTGGACCTCTAGGCTACAGTTCACCATCCTCCTGTAAAAAGAACAGGCCAGTAGTAAGGGAATGTCTGCATAGCCAGGCAGTGGAGCTGCCTGGAGAGAGAGAGAGAATGAATAAGTGAAAATGAAGTAAGAGAAAGAGGACTGCCAGAAGAAAAAGGAAGTGTTAGAGAGAAGGAAAAGAAAGGCATGTTCAAGAGAATGAGATAGAGATGGAAGAGAAAGGAGTGTCTGAGAAAGTAAGAAAAGTATAAGGTAGACTGGAGGCATTTCTGTCACAGCCATCCTTTTTTTTTGGGGGGTAGGTTCCTCGGAGGAAGCAAGACAACGCCAGAAATGGTGATTTACTAAGATCACTGGAGAGGGGAACCTTCTTTTGGTGCCATCAGTATATCAGCGTGGCTCAACAGACTGGTTATAAAAATGTTCCCCAACTGCTCTTCATCCCTCTAGAGGGGGGACTGCAGGAGGGTACTGTACCTTGAAATGGGTTCATTTAAACCTCCCGCCACTGATAAAGTACCTGATAATGGCTGCTGGGAGAATATTATTTGCCGTATAGTCTAATCTTTTAAAAATATAAATAGTGTACTGAAATGCAGGCTTTACATATACACTTGATTTTATTTTGCTTGATAGATAACAAAATAAATAGTAATATATTTCGATGCATATGATCTTACGTTGGGAATTCGAGGATACAAAAGCCAATAACATGTGACACGGATTTCATTACTGGAACGCGTCGGCCATAGAAGTACTTGAGCGTGGTGTTCTTCGAAATATTTGGGCGCAAAACGCAGGTAAGACGATTTGTATCATTTGTAAATAGCAGACGGGGCCGGGCTTAGTGAGGGGATCATGTAAGCTAAGCAAGTTCTGTATATCTTGCCTCCATTTCGCCCTGTCCTCTGCAGTTAGGCTGCCCACCAGCCGATCCCCAACCCCCCGTCTCATACATCGCTCTTTTCTTCCTCCACTCCTCTCACTCTCCAAGTCTTTTGTTTCTCCATCCTCTTTACATAGCCAGGTTGAAGATATTAATTTACCGGTAGTGAAATATGAGCTGTTGGATAGGAATGGGAAGGGGGAGAGGAGAGGCGTGGCTCAGTATGGCGTGTCCAATTTCCAGCTGGTAGACCCTGACCTGCATTACCTATTTTTTTCTTCCTACGTCGCTGTTTGCCAAGTAGTCGTCGTTGGCTTTTTTGAGAATTACATCTAATTAACATACGCTGAAATGGACTTGCTTACCATGTACTTTATGCAATTCTAAGCAATTTTTCATAAACATCAGTTGGCATTAGTAATTTAGGAGGAGGGGGATGCTCCACTAAATATGCCAACTAATCTTTTGTCCATTATTGCACCTTGTTATAATGAGCCAACCCAGTGTAGGTGGACGTTAATTAAAACTTAACCTGGTTTTAACAAAGTGATATGGTAACGGATGGAGATAAGAGGTAAGTTCTGTGTTCTAGTGTTCAGTCACCACCCTGTTTTCGGCATGACGTGTGGTTATATCAGTGCTCAGCAAGTGTAAGGTAATAGGGTAGGTTCCTGGTAAAAGTAAGGAGGCATGGTTCTAGGGGGTAATCACTCTTACTGATGAGGAAATAAACACTTAAATATCTTTCTTTGATTTTGGGTTGACAGGGAAAAGAAGAAATACAGAAAAGTAATATTTTTCTGTGTGTGAGTAGATTTCAGTGGAATAATTTGTCCTGGTCCTGTGAATTGTGTGAGTGGTGTGCCTGGAGTGCGTGAGGAAAATGGTGAAGGTGATGGATGGTGACTGAACGACATGGGAAGAAGGTAATTAAGGGCTGCAAAATAATACCTGTTTCAACCACTTCAGAAGGACAATTATAATCATACCACCACTGAATCATTAAAGCCAACTGAGATATGAATGTTTTTTAATGAAGGAGTAAATGAACATGAACTTAGGCAAATATCAGATGCCGCCAGTTCAAGAAGTGTTCAGTAAAACGAAGAAAACGGCTACAGATGGCAAAAACCATATTTTAAAAATTTTATTTAGCAAGAATTAAATAAACGATAAAGGTCAGCACTGGAAAAATTAAATATATACACCCAAACGGGATTGAGGCGTCTGGCAATAGCTAGATAGATAGATAGATAGACATTACAGGTAGGCCTCTTAAGATCACCCTCCAGTCTGACCACATTTGATCCTTAATTGAGCCGAAGGGCATTTGTAATATTTGCCAGGTGAAAGCAAACAGACTATAGGAGGTCAGAGAAGGAAGGAAGAGGAGGAAGGAAGGATGTAAAGAGGAAAAGGAGAAGGAAGGAAGGATGTAAAGAGGAAAAGGAGAAGGAAGGAAGGATGTGAAAAAGAAGAGGAAGGATGGAAGTAAGTTGAATAAAGGAAGGAAAGTAGGAGAGTGAAGGAAAGAGGGTAATGTAGGAATGATGGAAGAAAAAAAAATGAAGGAAGAAGGAAGTGAAAACAGGAAAGGGGGAGTGAAGGATGGAAAGAAGGTAGAAAGGAGGCAGGGCGAGACTGAGGAAGGGAAGGAAAGAGGGAGGGAGAGTTGTGTCATTAATATAACCCAATTAATAGAAACATTACGTAGAAAATAAATTTGAGCTCCATAAAATATATATATATATCAAAATGCTGGATGTGAAATAGCCGTTATTTTTAAACAACGGTTTGCACAACAGTGAATTCGTCTTTAATTCCTTGTTGCAAAAAACAGAATAGTAAAGAATAACGAAGGTAAATCTGAGTCAAGGTAAAAATATACTTGCTTATTTAGTATGTTATTTAAAATGGATTAAATCAAATATATTATCTCTAGTCCAAAGCTGCTAAAAATAAAATATGAATGTGTAATCCCAAGCCAGGCTGCTGTGTCAACAAACAAATTCTCCTACTGGAATTTTAATTGTTATTTTCTGGAGTGTGACGCCTTATATTTTGACAGTGAGTATTGCTAATGTATTTGTAGCATCTGAAGATTTAGCAGAGGTGGTAAGAATGTGTGAAAGTAAGTGATAGGTGGAGTACTGACTGATGGTGTGTAGGGTACACAGGCTTCACCAGGGAATAAGATATAGTATTGCTAATGTATTTGTAGCATCGTAAGATTTAACAGAGGTGATGAGAATGTATAAATGTAAGTGATAGATGGAGTACTGACTGATGGTGTGTAGGGTAGACAGGCTGTACCAGGGAATAAGATACAGCTTCACGGCAGGTGTGGTACAGGTGAGGGAGCCATTTACCTGGTGCCACTGATATAACCTGGTGGTGCAGCTGCCTGGTTATTTAAACGTCTTTCACCTCCCTACCCCCTGAAGGGTGGATGGTGGACTGCAGGTGTAGGGTAGCTGCCAGGGTACAGGGTATGTAATGGAGGCTTGTTTTGGCCCCAGGCTTATCATAACGTAAACCCAGTGGACTGCAGGATGAAATATACTGCCTTTCCTGCAGTCAATCATCCTGCCTGCACAGAATTGGGAAGGAGTGGAGGGACATAAGTATATAACTGGGCAGTGGAGTCACCTGCTGGATCAGTGCCACCACATGAAGGCATCTCTTACCACCAGGTGCCAGAATATTGTTTATTTATTGATTTTTTTTTGTTTTTTATGGGTAGTTAACGGAGTTTTGAGTTTGATGTGTATTCTGTGGGGATCCTGTTGCCATCAGCAACAATATTGTCTTACACCAACTCGTCTGGAAATTAGTAATAATGAAGATGTGTTAGTCAGGCTGCATGAGGTTTGGTTAGGTTGGGTTCAGTGAGGTTTTAATGCATAAAATCACCTACTTTTTAGTTGGGTTAGGTTAGGTTTGATCTTGTTGGGTTCCATGAGGTTAGATCAGTGTGTAAAATCACTACCTAGCCCTTTCGTTCCTGGACGATGCAGGTTGAGTCCAACCACGGGCAAGTGTTCAGGATGTGGGCCGGCTCGACCTTGCCGAGTGCTGGCAGAACCCTTGTTTCTGTGCTCATGGTACTTCCTAGACATTTTATCCTCACACTCTTAGTTTTGCTTCTATCGCCGTGGTTTTTTATTTCTCATAATCTGGAATAGTTGTACAGTACTTGCTTATGGTGTTGATAAAAACTTTTGGTGAATGTAAATTACTGTATGCGCTAATTTATGATGTTTTTTCTTGCCTTCATGTTTCTTAATAAAAATATATATGTTATGGTAATTGTTACTGAGAAAGAGTTTGAGGAAATTTCATTTGCTACATTTTGGTATATAAATATTTACTGTTGGACAATTCAGGCTGATTTTACGTACCGGACCACAAAAGGAAATTATCTTACAGTTGCGCTGCAGTGCGGGAGCGGTGTTTCGCACAGCCAAAATTGTTGCTAAATTATTCTTTCCTCTGCTTTTATTTATGCCTTTATCTGCCTGAATTTTTATTCACGTAATCCCGAAAAGTTGTACTTGCTGATGGTGTTGATAAAAACATTCGGCGAATATAAATTATGCACTAAAGTATGATGTTTTATCTTTCCATGAAGGGGTGATTTTGTTGGACGCAGCCTGCGTCATCCAGTAACGAGCAGGTGACTTTTGCACCGCTACCCTAATTATCGAAAGGGCTAGTGGTATTGATATCAGTAAATGCAATCTGGTTTGGTGAGATGAGGTGGGGTTTGATTGGTTAGATTAATGTGTAAAATCAGTGGTTTGGTTAGATTAATGTGTAAAATCAGTGATTTGGTTAGATTAATGTGTAAAATCAGTGATTTGGTTAGATTAATGTGTAAAATCAGTGGTTTGGTTAGATTAATGTGTAAAATCAGTGGTTTGGTTAGATGAGGTGGGGTTTGTTTGGTTAGTTAGATTAGTGTGTAAAATTGGTCTGGTTTGGTTAGATTAATGTTTGGAGGGATCTGGGGAAATGAAGTCCTTAGTTAAGGTAGATGTGGAGTGCATCAGGTTACCAACGTTGATGTGGCATGGAGAAGGGAAGGAGAAACAGGGAAATTAGGCAGTCCTGCAAGAATTGAAGAACAAAACCAAAGTATTGACACAAAAAGCATCAGAAAATAATCTTGTCTCATCCAGAAAACTCAGGTTTGCTTGAAAGTAAAAAAATAAATAAATAAATAGAAATAAAATTAGTTTTTCCCAAGTTGGAAGAATGAACGGTGAGTGAAAGTGTGGCCCAGGCAGTTCGACAGACTCCTTCTTAGTTTGTATTATTATTATTATTATTATTATTATTATTATTATTATGACTTATTATTGTTGTTGTTGTTGCTGCTGCATTCCTACCTCATCCCATCCTTGGGTAGGAAAAGAGGTATGAATGGTGATGATGATGACGGTGATGATAATGATGACGATTACAGTGACAGCAACAGCGATGATGATGACAATAATGGTGATGCATAACATATCAGAGCAAAATATTAAATGCTGCTTTTTACCCTCCAGAAGAGTGTGGAGTGGCACAAGATATATATATATAGACAAGAGAGATATATATATACTCATAGGCTGCAACAGTAGTGAACCAGCTCCACAAGGGAAGATTAAATACCTGTAATATAAAAACACAGCAGCCACAGTTCTTACAAGCTTACGTCAACTTTATTGATACAGTTTAAAGGTAAGTGTTTGTCTGTCTGTTTCTCCACCTATCTCTGTATCAGTTTGTATGTCTCTATCTCTGTCAATAAATCTATATGTCTTTCTGTATCTCACTCTCAGTTTGCATGTCACTACGTATTTATCTGTCTATAGGTCTGTCTGTCTGTACCTACCTGCCTATCCATCTGTATGTTTCTCCACCTATCTCTGTATCAGTCTGTATGTCTCTATCTCTATCAATAAATCTATATGTCTTTCTGTATCTCACTCTCAGTTTGCATGTCACAACGTATTTATCTGTCTGTAGATCTGTAAGTCTGTACCTACCTGCCTATCCATCTGTCTGTCTGTCTGTCTGTCTGTGTCTGTACCTGTCTGCCCATCTGCAACCCTGTCTGTCTGTCTGTGTACCAGTCAGTTTGTCTGTCTGTCTGTCTCTGTATCTCTTCATTGCCAGACACCATCATCCCATAAGCAGTACACACAAATAAATTGCCAGTGTCTGTGCTTCTATAACTGCTGCCTTGTTACATTAGTGCCACCACGTGAAGGCTCCCTCTCCAGTACCAAAAATATTATTAAGGATCATTGTACCTGGGCATGTATTGGTTAAGGAAGCTCCCTAACACCTTTTCCTTAGTGATTTATTTGCTTACTACTCCTTGCCATCCTCCTCTGTATTGTTTTCCTAAGTGATTTATTTTGCTTACTGTACCTTGCCTTCCTCTTCTGTGTTACATGTTTTTCTGTGTGAGTTATTTTGCTTACTAATCCTTGCTGTCCTCTTCTGTGTTACTTAAATAATTTTCATACCACCATACTCTGCATAAATAACATACAAAAATGATGTTAGCCATAGCCAAAAGTAAGTTGCTTAGGAAAAGGTGTTAGGGAATTTCATCAACCGACCCAATACAAACTTTCACGAAATTCGGCATGCCATAGTTATGAGTTAGCAATAAATCTCCTTGGTTTCTGTACTCCTTTTACTCCAACTTGGCTCAGATTTTTGTCATTTTGCAGCTTATTTCACATAGGCCACTGGCTGAAAAATATATTGCTAAAATGGTGCATCTTTTCCCTAGCACTTCTTTGTGATTAGCGTCATATTCTAGTGTTAATCTATCGATACAATTCAGATTTCTATAGCAGTTTTAAGCCAAGTTAGTGTAAAACCAGTATTTATTTATTTTTATTTTTAATATTATTATTATTATTTTTTTAAGGAAGAAGGAACCAAAGGCCATAAGTTTAGTGATATCAACCCTTCAGTCTGACACTACTTGGACATCAACTGAGGTGAAAGGGGTTAGGGATCCTTGACAAGTTAACCCTTTTGTGTATAATGGGTGTGGTGGAAATATCACAGGCTCGTTCCCATTTGACGCAGGCTGAGTCAAAGAAAATGACCCCAGTTTTTTTGGATATAGAATGGTTTTGCATCCATTTCTGGGTGAGAACAGAGCACTACTTGCGTCCCCATGTATCCCATTGCTGCGCTCAACCCACTCTGCACCCAGCATCGCCCCACTGCCCCAGTCAGTGTGCTACCAACCTTGCTTGAGTGTAACATAATTTCCTTTTGCGTTCCGTAAAATCGGCTGTATTTGACCTATAGTAATTCTTTATACACCAAAATGTAGCCAAATAAATTCCCTATAAGTTTTTCTCAGTAACATTTAACATAAGAATTGAATATTTTATGAGAAAAACTGAAAAAAAAAAATAAATAAATCAAGGTATAATTAACATTCAGCTGATCTATTTTACATCACCATAAGCAAGTACATTTATTCAGGATTATGATGAAAAGAAATTACAGTTATCAAAGCATAAATAAAGGTGTGAGGATAAAGTGTTTATGAACTATGGAAAAGAAATTACAGTTATCAAAGCATAAATAAAGGTGTGGGGAGAAAGTGTTTATGAACTATCGTAAAGAAATTACAGTTATCAAAGCATAAATAAAGGTGTGGGGATAAAGTGTTTATGAACTATCGAAAAGAAATTACAGTTATCAAAGCATAAATAAAGGTGTGGGGAGAAAGTGTTTATGAACTGTCGAGTGCCTGGGGTATGTGCTGACTGGGGGGTCTCTCAGTGTGTGGCCTTGGGAGCCGAGGTCTGCCTCCTGAGTACTTGCTCGCAGTAGGACGCAGCCTGCATTGAATGGTAACACAAAGATTAAATGTGAAATAATAACAGAGACTTACTGTGTACATTGTCATCATCCATCCGACTATCCATCCATCCATCATCATCATCATCATCATCATCATCATCATCATCATCCTGTCACTTTCCCACCTCCATTGAGCTGAGGCAGGTTACACAAAGCCAGAAAGAGGAAAGAATATAATAGAGGGAAAACTAATCAACATCATGTCCAGTGAAATGGGCCACACACTCATCCATTCACCATTCAAGCCCCTGGAATCCTGACTCCATATGATAGATACACCTTCCCACACATAGCTTCATATATTTATCTATCCTAGCCACTAAAATAAATGGGCTGCTCACTCATTTATTCATCATTCCAGCCCACAGAATCCTGGCCCCACCTGATAGATACGCCTGCCCTCACATAGCTTCCTATATATCTATCACTCCCACCCACAATAGGCATAATATCAGCTGTAGTGTTTACTGGTGTGTTTGTTAAATGTGGCTAACATATTCTCTTATCTTTTCAGGTGCTAAGCAGTACCACAATTGTCAAGATTAACCACAACAACAACAACAGCTGCAACACCAACACCATCCCCGCCACCACCTCCTTCTCTGCACATCTGCTGTCCATCCACACCGGCCTACCTCAACAAGACATCAGCCCACAGTTAGATAGACACATATATACATACACTAAGTCCTCATTATAATTTTATTCCCATTAATTTCTCAGTAACGTATGGAAAAACTGCCATAGAAAAATTACCATAGACGTCTTTAAATGTGGTGTGTCAAGTTTGGCCGCAAATCTAGAGCGTCATTTGTGTGTATAAAGTTGTAATGGTGTGTAAGCCGTGCCAGGATCTGCGTATATCCCTTTCAGTACCACACCATCAGCTTCATGTTATTCTGGATACCATTAGAGGATTATATTAAGTTTAGGATGATATTTTTTATAATCAGAGGGTTAAAAATCATATCTAGCTACTCATCCACTACAATTATATCTTTATTTACTCTGTTCTGACAAACAAAAGGTGACTAAGAAGTTTGGAAATTGTCTAAAGTAAGGAATGGGATACATATTGGCATTAAGGCCACATTAACCTGTACAATATTTACCTCAGCACATGACCATTGCTTCCTATATACCTCATGCACCACTCCACCCAAAATTTACCCTCACAGGTATATGGACTTAGTTTTGATATTTTGGGAAGATCCAGGAGTTTTTTGCATTTATATTCATATCGTATTGTTTATAAAGATTCCTCTATGATTGCCTGAGTCGCCCTGGGTCACCTAATGGCTGCGTTGCACACTGCTCGATCTCTGGCAGCCTCCCTCTTCTCTTTGGTATTAGTCCAGATTAACTTATAGAAGATCTGCCTCTGTACAAGTTCTCTTGATAACGCTTCAAATTAATTTACTGTTTCCTGAAAATCACAGCATCAGTTGTGTTAAAAGTTGCAGTGTTTTGACCATTTTCTCCCAGTTTACATTACCGGTTCTGTGTAAATCATCATCATCAACATCCAGACCTCCTTACCCATCCGTGGGTTGGGTGAGGTAGGGACCAGAGAGATGGAAAAAATAAATAGACTGAGATACCCAAGTGTACCCAGTTCAATGAGCCCCACTGCCATTCACTGCCCATTCAAGCCCCTGGAATCCTATCTGATAGCCCATAATACATTGCACGTATATCTTGGCCCGTTTACCTAGATTTACATTACTGATTGAGAGGAAGACATTATGATTATTTTTGTAATACATTCATACTTATAATGAGGACTCAGTGTTGGACAAATATTACTGTACTATTATGCCCCTTCACACCAACGATGCACTGTTGTTGTTATTATTATTATTATTATTATTATTGATTTCCGCTGTCATCATACAATATTATTCATCTCAAGAGGCTGTTATAAATTAAAGAGTTCAGATAAAGCCTCAGTTAACCATATTATTATTATTATTATTATTATTGTTATTAATTTTCAATATCTTCACACATTATTATTCATCTCAAGAGAGGCTGTTATAAATTAAGAGGTCAGATAAAGCCTCAGTTATTATTATTATTATTATTATTAAAGCCTCAGTCAATCTCCAAGACTCATGAACTAAATTTTCTCATAGTACCCAGAGTAAATATCATAAAGCCTTGTTGGTGTGAAGGGGTCAATGTGCTCACAATGTAGTCATAATTAAGGACTGCCTATGAAGTGACATCACAGGTAATTCTGGCTTGGTTTTGGTTGTGTTCTTAAGGTGTAACTCTGTGTGTCTGGTGCTGGCTTTTTAATTGGCTTCCTGCCATCTTTGTTTGCTTTATTGAGTGAAGGGATGGTATATACAGCCATGATAGAGCCCTGCACTACCCCAGGCCTTAGATACAGCCTTGATAGAGCCTTGCACTACCCCAGGCCTTAGATACAGCCTTGATAGAGCCCTGCACCACCACAGGCCTTAGATACAGCCTTGATAGAGCCCTGCACTACCCCAGGCCTTAGATACAGCCTTGATAGAGCCCTGCACTACCACAGGCCTTAGATACAGCCTTGATAGAGCCCTTCACTACCCCAGGCCTTAGATACAGCCTTGATAGAGCCCTGCACTACCCCAGGCCTTAGATACAGCCTTGATAGAGCCCTGCATCACCACAGGCCTTAGATACAGCCTTGATAGAGCCCTACACTACCCCAGGCCTTAGATACAGCCTTGATAGAGCCCTGCACTACCCCAGGCCTTAGATACAGCCTTGATAGAGCCCTGCACTACCACAGGCCTTAGATACAGCCTTGATAGAGCCCTGCACTACCCCAGGCCTTAGATACAGCCTTGATAGAGCCCTGCACTACCACAGGCCTTAGATACAGCCTTGATAGAGCCCTGCATTACCCTAGGCCTTCCCTAATGTCAATAAATAAAGTCTTAATGGCAGGAATAAATTTAAAAAGTAACGCCAGAGTCACAGAGTTAAAGGTTGCTTCCACAGTCTGTTTCTTTGTATCCCAGTGAAGGAAAAAATTACCCAGATAATAACATCCATTGGTGACTATAAACTCACTAAGGATTTCATGGTAACCACTTTTTTACATATATAATTTTTGACTTAATTTGTGCCCACCAGTATAGTAAGCTTCATGAGAGAGATACAGAGTTTATTGTTGATGCCATGGTAACTTTTTAAATACTCATAATATTAATGGTTCTTACACTTGCCAAAATAATAAGCTTCGTTAGTTTGAATTTGTAGCGTACGGCCAAAATAATAAGCATCGTGAGAGAGTACGTAGCATAAGAAGAATTCCATGGTAGTTGTTGTGATAATGGTGATGTTAATGGTTCCTGTGCTGACCAATATTAAGCCTCATCAGAGAACCATGGATTTCCCTGAGTATCCATGGTAACTGTTGTGATGGTGTTTATGTTCATGGTTTGGACTCACCCACATCACCACCAAAGGCAACTTGAAGCTTACGGTCATACAGGGTCCTTCCTGGAGAGGTTACGCACTTTTCCATCATCCCTCGTATAGACACAAGTGAAGGTTTTCTTGGTTACCATTATAATAAAAAGCAGGGACTGTGGAAGCAGCTTAATTTTTTTCACTGTTGTTTTGTATTATTCTTTGCATTGCTGAGTAAAGTTAAAGTACAGTAGAATCATACTTAACAATATTCAGAAACTGTTGATGCAAAATACTCTTACAACATGGGTGCTCAGCCAGTCACATTAGACCCATTGGTGGAATATGTCAGGGTTTCCTTTAAGTGAAGTATGCTGCATTATTTATTTGTTTTGTGGCAGTAACACTTACATTATAATTAGTAATATCATTATTGGTGTTGTTCAGGCCCCACCTTAATCCGAACGTGAACCCAGTGGACTGCAGGCTGAAGTTATCTTGTTCCTGCAGTCCACCACCCGTGTTAGGGGAGAGAGAGGAAATAGACCATCATTTGTATTACCAGGCATCAGCACTGCCTGATTTTATTTGTATCTCTATGAGCCGGCACTTGTAAAGTGCAGTTATATACAGGTATATACTCATAGATAAAGTTGATAAAAGCAGAGTACAGCCTGCCAAGTCTGGAATACAAAGTTGCCACCAAGTCTGTCATGTTTAAATAGCAAGTGTGACCATTTTGCTATCAGCATTGAGCACCTGTGTTGTGGAAGGATTGTTAGATATCTTTGCCACTTATTTCTCTTCAGAAATACATTTTTATAGTTTATTTTTTATCATTTACGACAGTAGATTGGGACAGAACCCCTTCAGCCAGAACATGTCATTTTTTACTTTATTCTTTCTGCCATCCATCCATCCATCATAAGTGTAGGGGGCCGAGGCTAGGCTGTCCATGCATCATGTAGCCCAGTATATTCTTATCAAGAGTGTAGGCACCCAAGGTTAGGTTGTTCAGTCAGGACATCAGTTTTGTTTTATTCTTACTGCCACCCATCCATCATCTAACCCAGTATTACCCCAGCAAGAGTGTAAGGTAGGTGGTGGCGACCATCATCCACTCACTTGATGTAGTGCTGCCTACTTCTTCCTTAGCCTTTATCATTCTTTTTCTGTGTCTGCCCTCCTTTCTTCCTATTTCTCCCATCTTTCCTGTCACTTCTTATTGCTTTTCTTTCCTTTACAGGTGCTTTTACATTGAGTGACAAGCCATATGGTTTCCTGTAAGCCAAGAAACCATTTACAGTGCTGGGTGGTAACCATATAACCAAACCATACGTGCTCCCTGCATGTCAACAAGTGGGTTGGTGGAGGGTTAGTGCCCCTCCCTGTAAAACAAATAACAAAGTCAAGTGGCCACCCTTTATGGGATTATGGGGTCTGGCAATAGATAGATAGAAGAGTGTAGGGGGGCCGAGGCTAGGCTGTAGGAGTTGGGATATACCAGGGGAAGTATGTGCTGTGGAGATGAGTGTTTCAGGTAGGCCAGAAAGGTGCAGGGTTCATGGGTGAGGGAGGAAAGTAATGTGTGGTGATGATGGACAGAAAAGTAAGATTGGTTGTGTGTGTGCTGTGGAGATGAGTGTTGTAGGTAGGCCAGAAAGGTGTAGGATCATGGATGAGGAAGTAAAATAATGTGTGGGGATGATAGACAGAAAAGAGTGCATAGGATTGGTTGGCAGAGTTATACTTCTCACACTTGTACTTGGCCCAGATTTCCGTCCTTCTGCAGCTGATTTCACATTGCTGAGTGTCATAAAAAGGCAATGTTGTGGCTTTACGTTTTTTCCAAACTACTTCTTCGTGATTAGTCTCATATTCTTAGGTTAATCTCTTGGTACAACTCGGCATTCAGTAAGACATCAGCAGTTTTAGGCCAAGGTAGAGTAAAGGGATAGGCAGACTGGTAAGGTGCAAGTGAGTGGTATAAAGAACTGGCAGTCCCAAGATGTCCCCATCAGAGCGTAGGGGCTTGAGGTTAGGCTGTTGTAATCCAGAACATTTAAGGGTAGGAGACTTACCTTTGCCTCTGGTCTCATTTCGTGATAGAAAAGGCTCCAGTCACTTGTATATAGATTTGAACCATAACATGTAAGCCACAGTTCATTCCGATGTGAGAGCTGTAGTAGATCACCAGACATCTTCCCCACGTCATTCTCCCAACACCTTCATTGTCATATACTCTCGCTCCCCTCATGTCTCTAGCTCATTCTCGTGTTTCTCCTGAGTCACATCACCAGTCAGAGCATAGGCGTGGGGGTTGCTGTCACTTACCTTCATTTTATTCATGGTACCACTGCATTTGATTTTATTCATTCAAGGAAGACTTCTTGCAGTGAAGGGGTTCATAAAGGCTGTATTTAACTCATGTAATTTATGAAGCGTCTCCTAAGCTGAATATTATCACTGTACTGCAAGAAGAAAATGTGACATACTCTGGCTGAAGGGGTAACTGCAGTAAGCATTTTGAGTTAGTTTTAGTCACTTCCAGTTTTCAGCATGTGTACTGACAGTTTCTCTCTTCTTTTCAGATGGCTGCAGACTTCATCCTCTCCCTCAGCCCTTCTCTCCATCCCCATCCTTTCCTTGTACCTTCCTCCTTCCCATCACCTCCCTCTGTCCACCTCTTCGGATGTGGGCTGATGCAGCGTCCCAGGAGTGGCTGCCCAGGGATCATCGACCTTCCCTCTATCTTTCCTCTTTCTTTCCTTCTCTCTTTGTGTGTGTGTGAGTGCCTGGGGCTTGTATTCTCATTGGTTAAGGGGCTCACTGGCACCTCGTAAGGAAATGATTTATTTTTCATATTACACCTATAAGATACTTAGGTGTCATTTTGTACAAATAATCTGTCACGGTTGAGGTGGTAGGGAGTGTCCTTAACCAGTGGGAATATGAGCCATGATGTGCAGGGGTGGTGGGGGAAGGGAAAGGGCTGGGAGGGGGGGAGGGGAGGGGTGGGCAGGGGTTTAGATAGGGCCAGATTACCCAATCCCCAGGTGGGATTATACGGGGTTGGCCTGCCGGAGGGGCAATCTGTCTCCCCATCTCGGCCCCAACCCATCGTTTCTCTCTCCTCCTCCCAGCTTACCACCTTTCCCTTCCCCCACCTGGCCAGCTCCGGGCTTGGGTATCCCCCCCCACCCATCACCTCCATCCAGGGTGATCTGACTCAGTTCCTCACCCCAGCCAAGATGGTGGTGGTGGTGGGAGTGTGTGTGTTCTGGGTGTGTGTGTGTGTGTGTGTGGAGACTTGTTCTTCCACATACATACATTCATACATACATATCACACTCCCACCACCACCACCATCAGCAATGGGCTGGTGGGGTGGTGGTGGTGGTATGGGTGTGTGTGTGGACCCCACCACACACACACCCATACCACCACCACCACTCTCAGTGCTGTGGTGGACTTGGTGAGAGAAGGGTGTGGTAGTCGCTACTGCCACACCCTCCACTCACTGGGTCCACCATAATGCCTGGGGTGAGGGACTGAGTCAGACCCCCTGGTGGAGGTGTAGCTGGAGCTGGTCAGGTCACCCCACCCCTGCACATCAGTGTGAATGTGTCTCTTCTTCCTTTATACTAATATATTTTCTCTTTTATTACAGGTTACTAATATCTTTTTATTGCAGGTTTTCTTTTATTTCAGATTCTACACAAAGGACTTCATAACAGGTAACTGTTTACTTACATTTAGTACACCTGTGTGTCACTTCTATTTGTGAGCACATTACAATGTACATATAATTAAGAATATGTAACAACCAATAAAAATATTATTGTACTTAGGAATTTTCTTACCCAGGGGAAGGGAAAGGGAGAGGGAGAGGGCGATGACACGAGTGTGTGGAAGATGAGAGAGTAAGGAGACGAGACAGTAAGGGAGATGAAAAATGAGTGAGGGAGATGAGAGGGTGAGGGAGACGAGAGAGTAAGGGAGATGAAAGATGAGAGTAAGGGAAACGAGTGAGAGATGAGATAAGAGAGTGAGGAAGACGACAGACGAGAGAGTGAGGGAGACGAGAGAAATGAGAGGGTGAGGGAGATGAGAGATTGAGAGAAATGAGAGGGTGAGGGAGATGAGAGAGTGGAGACGAGAGACGGGAAAGTAAGCGTTATGAGAGACATGAAAGCAAGGGAGACGAGAGAGAGATGGATAAAACAAAATTAAAAGATATAAGCATTGGGAGAAATACGAACAAGCATTAATACTTATGATTCCTGCCATAACATACAGGATTAATATAACCTTAAACAAATACCACATCAAAGCCCAAATTCTCATTGATTAAGCTCCCTAACACCTCTTCCTAAGCAATTCATTTTGCGTATTACATATTACTGTCCTCTTTGCATTACTTAAATCATCCCAATATAATCGTACCTGACATAAGTGACATGCTAAGTTATATTCACCACCTGTATCTGAAAATAAATCAGCATAGAAGAGGTGTTAGGGAGCTCCTTCCCTGATAAAAATAAAAACCCAAGTTAGCAATACACCAAGAAACAACTAAATCAAATATATACGATACAAATGTTTTAACAGAACTTTTCCAATACCAGAATACAAAATACAAGACACTGTATAAGAAGACCCTACTGAGTGGTTTACCTTGTGAGAACTTTGAGAGTGAAAGATTAAGAATTGTATTAATTTACTAGGAGATGAGATGACCAGCTGACTCGGACCCACATGACTGAACAAATTCAAACCCTGTAGTCTGTCCATCCTAACTATACTTAAAACTGAAATCTCTCCATCTTGAATGCTGAACTAATACAAGATATTAACACTAGAATATGCTGGTCACGAAGAAATTCAATGGAAAGGATGTGAAGCCGCAGTTTTGTCTTATTCTACCACTAAGATACAGGAAATATAGCTGCAAAAGGACTAAAATATGCCAAGTTAAGGTGGAACCAACAGAATGACACAAAGAAGCAGGCAATGCAATGTGCAGTAATGAACAGTTTTTATCAATGTAAAAACTAGAAAGGGAAAAGCTTTATCTTTGCATTAAAGCATATGCACAATACGTAGGTTCGTATATTCATATTTTACGCTTGCAATTCAAAATTTTAAGCTCCTATGTTCAGATTCTTTGCTCCTACACAGTATTCAGATTCTGAAATAACAACAAACACAAATTCAACCCTTTGAATATAGTGATGTCGTACTGACATTTATTCCTGCTGCCTCCATGTTATTTTAATATTATAAAAGGGTCTCTGCTGGTGAACAGGTTAACGGAGGCTGTACGTTTGAAAAGCCTCTCCTACCATTTGTTCATTTTTAAAGGCTCCAACATGCTTGCATGCCCTGGTCACCCAGTGTTGGCTCTCCATGCTGGTTGATCTCTGGCAGCCTCCCAATTCAGTCCCTTAACCCTAAAGTCACACTCAATGACCTTGTCCCAGGTCTTTTTTTGGTCTACCTCTCACAACCCTACCCCTAACATTAGCACTTCTCACTTTTGGCACCCAATAATCATCCCCCATCTTCTCCACATGCCCAAACCATCTCAATCTACCCCTCCTCATCACAACACCAATACACTCCAGTCCCATCCTACCCCTCAACTCTTCCATCGTAAACCTAGCCCCCCCAGGCCTCACATTCAGAGACACACTGCACATCCACCTAATCATTGTCATTTCTGTACATGTTGAATAAAATCACTGGAAGGTTGTAAGAATGATTTAAGATGGCTCTATGTAACCCTTCTAGTTCAAAAAATATCCTCCTATCCTGAAGAAATTACTTTAAAAACAGTAAGAATGGTTAATGAAGGCTGTCACTAACCCGCACATTTCAGTCTTTCGAAGCAACTTAAATCACTTTCTTTCCTACTGAACAGATTACTTCAGGCTATGTAACCTCTCTAGTTTCTAGAGCCTCTCTCATGCTGGATAACATCGTCTGAAGGAAGCAATGCTAAAAACAAGAAATCAAGTCATCTACACAGCAGTCTGGGCTGTGTAATCCAGTGACGTACCTTCTTACTTTCATTACTGCTGTCACCAGACCATTACATTCAACTCTGGACATACCTAGTAATGAAGGGGTTAATGAAGGCTGCATATAACCTCTACACATCAGTCTTTCTAATGCTGTATATCATTTCAAGGAAGAATGAGTAAAATGTTAAGTAACCGGAGTGAGGTGGATAAAACCGCAATATAAAACTTAATATATCGGTCTTTGTACAGAACACCTTGTATCCGATACCGGTATTTTATTCTAAGTAATCTTCCTTCAAGTGGGGTTGGTGGAGGAGTAGTGCCCCTCCCTGTAAAACAATTAACTCTAAGCCTTGGCCACCCCGTTTGGGATACATGGCGTCAGGCAATGAATGAATGAAAAAAAATCTTCCTTCAGCTTATGAGAGTACATGAACAATAGGAGTTGGAGTCCTAATCAACTCCTTTACTACTTGGGTACTTTTCCTAAGGCAATTAAAATAGTTTAATGGCACAGCTGTCTGATAAAAAACTTGCTAATGGGGACTCCTAAGGTGATTAAAACTGCCTACATTTTTTTCCCCCAGCCTGACACATCTCCAACCCCTTCATATGAGTTGACATTAATTGTGGCCACACTCG
The DNA here is from genome assembly GCF_032717465.1 of Coenobita brevimanus. Classification (NCBI taxonomy): domain Eukaryota; kingdom Metazoa; phylum Arthropoda; class Malacostraca; order Decapoda; family Coenobitidae; genus Coenobita; species Coenobita brevimanus. Next base: position 1,360,283 of record NC_136955.1, on the reverse strand, counting down.
AGAGGTGGTGATAGTAGTCCATCCATCCAGCACCCAAGTAGCAGTACACACACACACACACACACAAAAAAAAAAGGGGGGAATGTTCCCCCGAGCTAGACCTTATTAGATCATACAGCCCTGCTAACTGACAGGAGGGCACTACCCCTCCCGGCATGGCAACTACAGGGTGTGACGAACATACAACTCCCCAGGTCCCAAGTCTGATGCTCTGCCACCCTGTCCCCCCCCAAAGTAACCAAGATGTCCGATAAGACTGGCTATAGGGGACTCCTATAGTGATAAAAACTGCCTACAGAGCATTTCTTCTCTAAAACAGATTCCTAACTTCTTTCAGCTCAATTGACTGGAGGGTCAATAAGACTAAAAACCTATTCCTACATGACAGCCCTAATATATTCCAGTAACCAGTACAGTAGTTTGAATTCAAGCTGTCGGAGTGGCCCAGTTCCCTCAGATGAAAAACTGGCTGTTAGTGTCTTCCTTATGTGATTAAAACTGCCTACACAACATCTGTTTACCTGACAAATCCCCAATAGCTTGGCTGATGTTCATATATAGCCAGACATCTGACTAGTACCTAAGAAGGCTCATTCCTACCCCCATTACAGTCTCGCTGCATTTCATGTAACCAAGACTCAGCTGTGTGGCCAATTTCAAGCAGCATAAGAAGATACTGATGGTTCTCCCACTATTATACTTTCTCTGACTGTATTTACAGCTTCCTAGGACTGCAATGGTGTGCGTGGCCTACTTCACTGGGCATGCTGCTGATAACACATTTAATGAACCCTGTTCCTGGAGCAACTGGGGTTTATATTGTGATGTTGGTTGCTGCACACTAATAAGAAATTTTTATGTTGGCAAGGTGGCTTGTAGAACAGACAAGATGGCTAGAATGTGTGAATATCTGTGACCTATTTCACTGCTGATGCTGTTGATATAGTGTGTTAGACCTGACAAAGATTCCTAAACCCTTTCTGCTCACCTGAAGGCCAACCATAGTCAGACTGGAGGATTGAATAAACTAGTAACCAAGGAGACTCATTCCCAACTCATTACAGCTCACTGTACAGTCGTTCCTCCCCCAAAGCGGTTTGCTGTAGTGTGATAGTGCTCTAACGTGGTACAATTTTATGAAAGGAAATGAACATTCTATTTTATGAAAGGAAATCAACATTCTAAGACGGGCACTGTTAGCATAATGTGGTAATTTGAAACCGGCAGGCTGCGACGCGGTGTGAGTCGCACAGCCTCACAATACATGAAGTCATCGCAAGGTACAATAAAAAACTCCTATTGACCTAATGCATTTTTTATAACCATATTAATGCTTTTAGGAGTATTAATTGGGGGGTATAAAATATTTTGCACCACAAAGGGGGGAAAAAGGTGAACTTTGGGTAGGGGTGCAGAAGGAAATAGGGGTTTTCAAAAGCCCCTCTACCGCAATATTTGCCTAACACGAGGTCGGTGCGGAAGTAAATACCCGCGTTAAGGGAGGAACAACTGTACTCAAGTCCACTTCCCTCAGATGAAAACAAACTATATATTACAAACATATCTGTGCTGGCAAATTCACTAACCATGTTATACTGCTGATAGTTTTATATATTTCTATTTTCATGCATTATATTTTTTTCTTACCGTGTTTCTGAATCTTACCTCACCCTTCCTTGTATGATGGAATTAGGGTCGGGATGGTGCTGGAGAGGGAGGCCTTCACACAGTGGCACTCATATAACCCAGGCAGTGGAGCTACCCACTAATGCAACATTTTTATGTCCATCTCCCTCCCTGTCCCCCAAAGGTAAATGGTGGATTGCAGGAAGAGGGTAACTTCAGCCTGCAGTCCACCACATTCACATAAAAATTAATCGGGCTACAAATGACATCATCTGGGTCAGGATGATGATGATGATGATGATGATAGTGATAGGTCTTTATATACAGGCGGGTCCTGTCATATGAGTGGGACGTGTTAATGGGGGAATGCTCGGATTGTGGATACTTGAGTGATGGATAAAAAGGGGGTGGCAGGACTGCAAAACTCATATAGCAGAGTACATAACTTATGGGAAGAAAATATGGTTAACATCAATGAATTTGGATCTAAACTGCACATCCTCGTATCATCAGTTTCTCATATAGCAGATGTTCGCATAATGAGACCCGCCAGTATTTTCTTGCTTTTTTCTCTCTAAAAACTCCACACACTCACTTTATTTAACTTTCACACACCACGCACTCAGAGAGAAAAAAATAATAAAAACTTCTATAAAGGCTAACACCTCATGAGATGTTTAAGATTTATAACCCTTAACTCCTTCACCCTCGGAGCCAGAAGACTGAACCAAACACACGTAAGCTGTGAGGTAAACAAGCATACAGTTTATTGGTGTATGTAACTATACTCCATTCCCTTCAACCTGGTGTAAAACTGCCACCCGTATTTTGAGTTCTGAACCATTAGGGCCAAATCAGCCACATGTAAACTTTGAGGTAAACATGGCTGAGTTTTATGGATATCAGCAACTAATAACTATGGTTATTTTATGTACTTTTTAAACACTGGAGGTTTTGTGCAAGGGTTCAGTGGCAAACTCTGAGGTGCTGGAGCTCCAAGAAAAAATGATGGACATAAAAATTTCAATCTACAATTATGAAATCATGCCACGCCTCCAAAATTGAAAATACTGAAATAATAAACTTCCAGCACCATGCAACAGAGGCCACAAGAAACCAAATCACATACAGAACGGCATTAAGAAAAGGGAATATGAAAGGCCAAGCAGGAATAAGAAATAGTACATAAAAGACAGTACTAAAAGACCCCCAAATTGATCAGTCAGTGAAATCTAGTCATAAGGCCTAATAACTTCCTCAAGAATGCAGTCACCACTTATAAGAATTAATGTATATAATTGTGAAAGGCTTGGGTGAATATTCTCCAGTGTCCTCAGGGAATGGGTTAAGGCATCTATGATTTATTTAACCCTTCAGTATGATGGCGCCCTCACACTGATGGGTTAAGTCTCAAAGCCAGTGGTTGGCGGATCCGATCTTGTGACTCCGAGGGCCTTAATGTTACCTGCTTATTATACACATTTAGACTGTTCATGGTAACTTAGATCTTTTAACATACTAGATTTAACATTTAACCAGTTCAGTTTAATCTAACCTAACTTACTGTACTTTAACATATGAGGCACAAGGAGTTAAGAGTTATAAATCATACAGTGGCTTCACAAACATACTTAGGGTCAATTTCTTCTCATAACACAGAATTATTGGGGTAACCTTCTGCTTCTGGTCTCCTTGTCCAGCAGGCCTGTCAAAAAAACATTGCAGACACGGCAAGAAATTGATCCTAAACCTGTTTGTGAATCTAAACACAATACTAAGCAATAACAGGCAACTTATTTCTTGTATTTAGTCACTCAGTCCTCTTTATAAGTCAGGGATGCAGGACAGAATAGTACAAATTTTTATATATAACCAACGGTTGATGTCCAAATTATTACAACTTCCCTGGTTATGCTTTCGAAAACATTACAACTTTTTCCACACAACTCAGAGCTGTGTTCTAAATTACCAAAACTTTTCCTTCAGCAGACAGGGATGTATTTCAATATCTTATAACTTTTTACAAACAACTGGCTCTATAAATTTGAGAAACAGGTCAATTGGCTGTAAAGGTACCGATGAAACTTTATTTGGCAATTCCTCTACCTAACTGCAGACTTACTACCATGAAAATTTATTTGGCAATTCCTCTAACTCACTATGGACTTACTATCATGTCTAAAAGGACTTAGTGTATGGTTTGAAGTTGCTATTTTCACAGGATTTTTAGTATCACGCTGCAAATGACACAAAACATGCATCATCACTTAAAATTTGTCAGTAATCCTGTATAAACTTTTCTTCTTTATTATAATTTTTATTTTTTTTGCTCCTCACTAATTAATCAGGAAGCATTTTTCTCCCTCATATAGGGACAAAAATATGAGAGAGGGGGGTGTGAGTTGGGAGCAGGGCAGTGAAATGGTGGGGGACAGGACGACGTGCAGGCAATTTGTTTGTGGCCACCCCAAACGGGATTGAGGCGTCTGGCAATAGATAGATAGATAGATTTTTCTCCTTTTTTCCCACCCCTCAGTAAGTAATCAAGAGGCCTGTCTCCCCCTTGCTTTACCATTTTTCCTGAACACATCCCGGGCCTATAAAGAGGACATATGGCCATATTATTAACACTGAGAGTGCCGGTGTGTGTGTGGGCCATTTCATATGATAATTTCTGAAGCACGTCAAAATGATGGAACGTATCTGACCTTCCTGAAATTATTGCTCGCTGCACTCTGTAAAATGGGATGCAGGCTAACTCTAACAATTACAGGTGTTACAAAAATATGACGGCCATAGAATGTGCCTGAATTTCCTGTATCATTACTAACAACTCTCTGCAATGTGGGGTGATGGCTGACCACATTTAAAATTCAAAGATCCACAAATGACCATCACAAATTATGGACTGGCTTAGGCTTTGGCACTCTCAGTTTTAATAATACGGCCCTGACTGTCTAAACATTGCTTAAATATTAAACATTAGTAAACATCTCACGAGGTGTACAGTAACGTCTGATACAACCACATCCAGGTACATTCTTCCCTCCCCCCCCTAACCCCTCACTGAGTATTTGGTTCCCAGTAAATTTCTTCTTTACTCAGGAGGAAATGTATATAAGGTTAAAAATAAATCAGTAATTGTTATATATCACCGGCTGAACTCAGTATGGCCTTGTGGGTAATTTCTGAGGATTAAACTGAACACAAAAATGATGAACAGGGATGGATTTTAGGACAGATCTCTTAGTCTCTTAATGCAATGGTGGTAATTTAGTTTTTTGGTTACTTCTTGATTTTATTCCAGGAGAAGAGTTGTACCAGGAATAATCTTAGTTCTGTTACAGCAATGGAATACTTTATATGCATTTCTAACGCTTACTTCCCAATAATTTTTTGCCAGAACTTATTACCTGATAATTTTAAGCCAGAAGACTTGTACGAGGTTAAAAGGTATGCTGGTTCTTTGACATCAGTAGTACAAGTTATTTACCCTGTTATGATTATGGGTGAAGGATTGGAAGAGGACTGGAGGAGGACTGGAAGAGGACTGGAGGAGGACTGGAAGAGGACTGGAGGAGGATTGGAAGAGGACTGGAGGAGGACTAGAAGGAGGATTACAAATTTTCCAGTTCTTTGACATCCATGGTATAAGCTGCTTACCCTGTTGGGGTTATGTACTCCTCATTCTATTCAGTACATTAACAATAATACCAATTCATATATGACAAGGGTTTAGATAAGTGTTGTTTTATTATGATCAAGTCCATGATTTTGTTCAAGGAGAAAAGTTTGATCTTAATTCTTGTACAGGGCTTAACCTGTGTATTTTATTCCAGGAGAAGTGTTTAACCTCATATTCTGTTTACCTCCTAATTACTTTTATGCCAGGAGAAAACTTATATTAATCTTAATTTTTCTTTATCAATCTTTAACTCCTGATATTACTGAAGGAGAAAAGTTCATTGTTAATGATGAAGGGTGAACCAATACACAGTGAAGGGTTAAGGGAAGAATAATGACCTGGATGCAGTACAACCCAATGATTATTAATTATACCCCACCAATTATTTCTCTCGCTCTCAGAGTCTCTCTCTCTCTCTCTCTCTCATACAGAAATTCAGGTCACTGTATTCTTATTCCAATGAAGTAAAAATAATAAAAGACCTACACATCATCATCATCATCATCATCACCACCACCACCACCATCCCCACCCCAATTTCCACCTACAAGATAAGGTGAGGCAGGATCCACACACAATACATAAGAAAAAAAAATACTGAAAAAACTATCAACAGTATCGCATTGACAGCGGTGAAGTGACGGCCTTGGCTGTGTGTGTATATCTGTCTGGCTTTACTTATTGGCGGCATCTACAGTACAGTGCATGTTTTGTGGCCTGATGAAGATCCCTAACCCCATTTGGCTCCGTTGGTGGCTAAGTGTAGTTACAGCCCAAACTCTGAACACCGTGTAAATGTGGCTGAGTTCCCCGCCTGGGAGTGCTGTGCAAGGCTAACATATCCAGTCCACCACAGTGAACAGATTATAGCTATGTACAAGAGATATGTACTGTATGTGTAGTAGTGCCATCCTGGACTGACTACTGTGTAAATGTGGTTGAGTTCCCCGCCTGGGAGTGTTGTGCAAGGCTAACATATCCAGCCTACCACAGTGAACAGATTATAGTTATGTACAAGAGATATGTATGTGTAGTAGTGCCATCCTGGACTGACTACTGTGTAAATGTGGCTGAGTTCCCCGCCTGGGAGTGTTGTGCAAGGCTAACATATCCATCCCACCCCAGTGAACAGATTATAGTTATGTACAAGAGATATATATGTGTAGTAGTGCCATCCTGGACTGACTACTGTGTAAATGTGGCTGAGTTCCCCACCTGGGAGTGTCGTGCAAGGCCAGGTACCAGGATTTTGTGGCCACACCACTCCCATGGTAGTACCTCCCAGGGACAATGGTTACCACCCATCTACTACCTAATATCAACAGCATCACCAGTGAAATGAGGAATATCAGGCCTACCTTACAATACAAAATTCTATAACTCAAGCTTAACTCAACAACAAAAATTATCAACAACATGCTCAGTGGAATAAGACATACATTCAAACATCCATAATCCTACCTTCACCTCACAATAAAAACTTCTTTAACTCAAGCCTAACTTGACACACACAAACTTAATTCTATAACTTAAACCTTACAACACACAAATTATCAACAATATGCTCGGTGGAATTACATACATTCAAGCACCCATCCTACAATGCAAAAACCTACAATTCAAACCTTGCTTAAGAACACACACAACTATCAACAACATGCCCAGTGTAACAGAACATATCAGAACAATTATTTAAACCCACAAATCCGCCCGTCACCTCAAAAGTCATAAACTTAACACAAATTTAACTCTCAAACCTCAATTACTGTACACTGACGAGAAATGTAGGTCAGGCTGCCCTCTCTCCATCCCTGTACATTATTATAACAGCTAACTCTACCACTGTATCCACCTTGGGATGATTTTGGCTATATTAAAGGCTTGATACGGTTTTTTTTGGCAATGTTAAAGGTGTGATACGGCTTTTATGGCAATGTTAAAGGCTTGATAAGGCTTTTATGGCAATGTTAAAGGCTTGATATGGCTTTTTTGGCAATGTTAAAGGTCTGATACGGCATTTATGGCAATGTTAAAGGCTTGATACAACTTCTTTCGCAATGTTAAAGGTCTGATACGGCTTGCCATTACCTCCTCCTCTACTACAAGGTTATCCTGTGCTGGGTATGATTTGTTTAGCATTGTTCAGAATATACTGTATATAGAAAATGGGTGGGTTATATTAAGCCTTCATTAACCCAACTATTAGGTATGTGAGAGAGAGCGAGAGAGAGAGAGAGAGAGAGAGAGAGAGAGAGAATACATCCTTCATTAACCCCTACATATTAAGTTTTTCTCTTAAACGAATAAAATAATTTGGCTGTTGAAGGAATAAAATAATTAAACACAACAGGAGGCTTTACAGGATAATAAACCTTATGGGAAGAGTTTAAGGGTTTCAAGGTGGCTTTGGGATGCCCTAACACCTCATCCTTAGCAACTTATTCTGTACATTACACCTTTTCATCCTCTAGCACGTTACTGATAAATACCATGTTGATATTAAAGTCCTGTAAATAAAATGAGAGAATAATGAGATGTACTATTATATAAGGGAAGGGGAGTGAGCTGGGGAGAGGGCAGTCAAATGGTGGGTGACAAAGCAACTTGGAGGCGTTTTGTCTGCAGCCACCCTTAGCGGGATTAGGGGGTTGGGATATAGAGAGAAAGACAGACTGGTAATATGGAAAATAAAGTGCTAGGGAGGAGGTGTTAGGGAGTCCTGTATGGCACCTACTGGAGCCTAAATCAAGCCTTGTGCAGTTAAATACAAAAGTTCATTTACAGATGCATCAGTATGGCATGGTGGACAAGGGTGTATATTATTACCTACAAAATAATAAAGTTGTTATGCTTAAACCTCATACTGAAAAGTGGAATACGGTACAAACCTTTAATTACTGAATGTTATGGAATGCCTGTGATTAGTATTATTAGCCTGCATTCCATATTACACAATGCAGTCAGCAACCATACAAGAAAGCCTAATACATTCCATCATCATTAATATTTTGAATCATTGAATATTTGTGGTCTGCATCCCACTCTATAATCTTACGATTAAGCCTAACAACCCGTAATATGCATCCCAGTCCACTACACCACATTAATATCTATAAATCCAACCATGATACACAGCCAGTATAGTGTTTCATAGCTGGACTTATTAATATGGTGTATTGAACAGTGTATATTATCTGCTAAAAATGAATAATAATATGCATCCCAGTCCACTACATCACATTAAACATTCAAAAATCCAGCCACAACACACAGCCAGCACAGTGTTTCACGCCTGGACTTATTAAGATGGTGTACAGGACAGAGGTGTATATTATCTGCTACATAATGAATAATAATATACATCCCAGTCCCCTACACCACATTAATATCAATATATCCAGCCATGATACATAGCCAGTTCTGTTTGTCATGGCTGGGCTTATGCTTCAGTATCGTGTAGTGAACAAAGGTGTATATTATCACACACACTAAATCTGCACTCTCTCCATCTTTAACACCAAGTTCTTCTTTTCTCCCGCTGAGCTATGATAAATTCCATAAGGTCAAAACCCTGGTCCTAAGTTATTATTTGTTTTTCTTTTCATGCAAGGAAGAAGGAACCAAAGGCCAGGAGACCGCAAACTGAAAAATGAACTACAAGACGAAGCTCAGTCAACCACATCACGCTGAACAATAAACATCTATCAACCCAGCCAAAACACTGAGGCAGGAGAGGTGATGTACTTTAGTACTAACTGCACATTACACTATTACCATATAATCCATGTCTCACCGTACACTTAACTGTACCTTACGCAAAATATTACCTATCCTAAAATGCTTTCCTCACACAACACTTCAAAAGCCTTGCACATGTATACACACACTGGGTGGGGACAGGTCACTTCCCCAGAGATATACAGTAGTGGTGTTACTCAATGCTATCAATTAGGTGGCTGCCACTAAATGCCAACCAGCCAATACACTTATACTCTGAATATTTACACACCACAATATTCATCATAGCTTAACATAACATCATAAACTTAACAATACACTGTACAGCTGCAGACACAATTATTGATACACATCATCATAATTATTCATATATTACAAGGCAGTGAACAATATTTATGAAAACCCAGAAATGTGATCTTTGCAGCCTAACAAATACCATCACCACCACCTAACATACACTATCACAATAAACTACTGAACACCATCAAAAAAAGTATCTCTGCATAATAGCATCAATCAGAGGGACTGAACTGAACTGAACTGAATACAGAGTGAAAAACTGCCTTAAGTAAGGGTTATGTTCAACAGAAATACTATCAGCGCCTCGCCACGGTGAGGTGCAGGGAAGAATGTGGAGGTCTGAGTCCTGGATGGATGCCACATTTTCCTCTCTCCACCCACTTAACAGTGGCACCAAAACAGGCTCCACATCATCTCATTATTTGGTTATATGGTTACCACCCAGCATTGTAAATGATTTCCTGGGTCACAGGAAACCATTTGGCTTGTCACTTAGTGTAGAGCCTGAAGTATAAAGAAGAGTAATAAGAAGTGACAGGAAGGCTGGGAGAAACAGGAAGAGAGGAGGGCAGATGCAAAAAGGTAATGAGAAGGGTGAAGGAAGAAATAGGCAGTACTACATCAAGTGAGTGGATGATGGTCGCCACCACCTACCACAATTGAGGATAATGATTTTAATTATATATAAATATGTTTGTGAACTGTTTCACTTCTAATCCTTCACTACACATCCTGACCACTTAGTAACGATCAATCACATATCAAGAGGAAACAGCTATATAGCAACAACCATTTTACCTGACAGCATGTTAAATATTGGATCCCTGTGATGAAACCCTACAGCCACAGAAACTGGAAATATTATATGCAATGAATCAGAAACAGCAAAAGAGGATGAAGATATGATAAGGCAAAAAACATTATGGGACAAAAAATAAAAATAAATAAATAAATAAAACAAGGGTACAACAAAGACAAGACAGTCTCGTACTTTCCAACTTTTTACTGATTTCCTTGGCTAAGTATCCTGTGTGAATCAGAGAATTTCCTAACAACTCCTCCTTGTCAACTTATTCTGCCTCTCTCACCCTTATATCCTCTTATATGTGACTGATGCAAATTAGGTTGATATTAAAGGGACGGTAAATAACCTTGTGATGGAGATGAAAGCCTTCACGTGGTGGCACCGATATGATGGGGTGGTTACACTGCCTGGTTATACAAATGTCCTTTACTTCCCTATCCCCTGGAAGGATGATGGTGGACTGCAGCAGCAGGAGATCATCAGCCTGCAGTCTACTGGGCTCACAGTACAGATGAACCTGGGGCAGCTACGGTACTACTAAATGGATGGAACTCTGAACAGATATATACCTTGGCCAATACACATACAGTATACTACCATTTAACTGCCATTCCAGTGTACATTGTTACTCTGGGATTTATCTATTTATCTATCTATCCATCCACCTGCCAGTCTGCTTTTCTTTTTATCTATCTATCCACCTGCCTGTCTGTTTTATCTATTTATCTATCCATACACATTACTCTCATTAACTGCTACATGAGTCTGGAATCTTTTACTGTCAACTTATCTACCTATCTACCTGCCTATCTATCTACCTACCTACCTACCCATCAATTTATCTACCTACCTACCTACCTATCAATTTATCTACCTACCTACCTACCTATCAGTTTATCTACCTACCTACCTATCAATTTATCTACCTATCACTTTATCTACCTATCTACCTACCTACATCCACACATCTAATATCCTGCAGTGGCTGGCCTTGAACAAACTGCCTCTGTCACCCTGTCCTATGCCATCACGCTGCCTTCACTCCAACTCACACCATTGTCATGCACATCCCTCTCCACAACATCCCTCTAAAATTCCCCCTCCCACTCCTCCCCCCACCTCAATCACATATTCTCCTAGTTAGTCTCTCATTCTCCACTTCTCCTCCTATCCCTGTATTTCCCCCTCCCACCCCTCCCCTCACCTCAATCACACATTCTCCTAGTTAGTCTTTCATTCTCCTCTTCTAAAAATCCATCATTATCACCACTGACCTCTTTTTCTTTTCTTTTTTTTTCCCGACAGACTGAGGTGGGGTCCAGAGAGCATGACAAAACGTGACAGAAGGAAAAACTAACCAAAAGTCTGGCTCCATAAATGGAATAAATGGGCCACACTGTCATTCATTCACCACTGAAGTCCCTGGAATCCTAACACCTCCTAAAAACACCCTACACACTTGCCACTACCTTTACACCTGCTATAAAGAGTTGTGGTGGTAGAGGGATGCCTGCATGTGGTGGCAGTGACATAACAACCACCTATACACGTGTCCCTTAATGCCCTCCCTATCCCCACAAGGGACCATGGTGGACTGCATCACACGGCCAGCTTCAGTCTGTACTACACAAAGTTTACATCCAAATAAACCTACAAGAACAACAACAGTGCTATGTCTGTATACCTTCCTAGTCATATCATCATCATCCAATTAAAAAAAATAATAAAAAAAAATAAATAAAGTAGTTTTTATCACTGTAAATCTATAACCAGGTGTCAAAGGGTGAGGACAGGGATATAAACTGCTGTAATAGTTCAGTCTGGTGTTGTGGCTGCTGTATATCAAAGCAACATGCAGGGATTATAATACATGTCCTGTGCAGTGCAGTGCCTCTAAGTGCAGTGCTGTTAATCTAAACCCATCTATGCTTCATTCACTTTAACCTGGCACACATTTTCATCCCTTCATCCACTTCATCTTTGTGTTTTCATTCTTTCCTTTAACTTGGTGGAGCTTATGGTCTTTTCGTGGCCAATTTCCCGCAGGTCACTGGCAGAATAACACAACAGGCTACAATGGCTCTGCATACTTGCCACAGCACTTCTTCATGACTAGCACCACATTCTATAGTGTTACTCTCATCATACAGCTAATATTCAACATGGCCAGAGAGCAACTTTATGCCTAGTTAAAGTGAACAGAGTATAGCAGTGTGTCTACAATATCTACAAGAATCTACAGTACTATATGTTACCTGTTCTCATGATGATGGACTGGGAAGCCTTCACGTGGTGGCACCAATACAAGTTACATAAATGTCCCTGAACTACCTCTGTTTATCAAAAGGAGGCTAGTGGACTGCAGGAGAGAGGTAACTTCAGCCTGCAGTGTGTGTTCAGGTTCAGATCAGCTTTGGGGCCACTATAACAACACCAACAACCTCTCCTCACCCTTTGACTGTTTCCTGTTTTCTGTTTATTTAGATATACATTTCTGTTTGGCCTGGTGGGTAAGCAAAGAGCCATAACAGCTAATGACTTCACAACAGTTGATGAATGATGATAGGGGAAAACAAAGAAAAAAAAAGGAAAATAAAAGAAAAATGTAAGATGGGTAAAAAGATCTGCAGCTAACAATGAGTGTCTCAGGTTGGCCTTTGTGTACTTGTGCCAGAAAGATTACTATGAATGATAATTATGTGGCTGTTGTGCATTCTTAACTGACAATAATCCCTAATCCTAACCCTTTTTAGTTTCCACATGAAAACACACACTTACATACACTGATAAACTTACATACAGGCACATACATATCAACATCAACACTACAAAATTCTCATTTGTCTGTCTGTCTCTCTACATAACTCCACATCCTCTGCCAACTAAGCCTCAACAAACCTTGCTAGATCTTTGGAGAATCAGCCTGAAATAAGCAAACATAATCCAATCTAACTACTAAGTAGATTTTAAATATGAACCACAATGCTCCACATAACTCTACATCCTTCCTTAACTAAACCAAGCCTACCTAGAACTTTAAAGAACTAACCTATGATAACCCAGCTTAACCTAACATAGCCCACCAATTTAAAAAAAAACATTACCTAACCACAATATCCCATACAATTCCACATGCTTCCCAAATTTAATCTAACCCAACCTACCTAGATCTAAAAAAAAAAATAACGTACAATAACCAAATTTATCCTTCCAGAATCCAATTTATCAATAAATAAATCATCATCATCACCATCATCATCTGGACCTTGTTTCTCACCTCAGGGCAGGGTGAGGAGTAGCAACATCCAGACCGTCCAAGTTTGCCCGATCCAATGGGCCATGCTTCCATTCACCCATCATTCAAGCCCCTGGAATCCTGGCTATCTGATGCATCAAAAAACTTTCACCATATTCTGTAGCTTCACATAAATGTATCCAAGAGAGTCAATAAATAAATAAATACATAAATAACCTAACCAAACAATACCTAATCACAAAACTCCCACCAGTTCCAGATAAAATAGAGTATACTGTAGTGTAATCTGGCCTTGAAATTAACTTGTATATATGATGACATTTATATCAATTACATTATATCAAACTGAAATAAATACTATATTCCCGGCACCAGTTATAAAAGACAATATAGCATTAAGTTAAAAGGATACATTACAAAGTACTGAACAAGGCAAAAGACAATGACTGAAGACAAGAAAAGGTGAGAAATGAATTAAAACAACAAGGGCAAAACACCAAGACAAGCTAACAGCAGTGAATAATGGGCTCCTAGCATCTGGGGAAAATAATAATAATAAACGCACTACAGAACAGCATATTGGTATTAGAAATGAGAGAGGGAGGATGAGGTACTGAGAAAAGGTAAACAACACAATTAAAACAAGGGATAAGACCAAGACAAGCTAAGACACAGCCAAGAAAATTAATAAAGAGGTCAAAAAAAAAAAAAAAGGAGGGTGTTGGAATTAACTTGAATCTAATATAGGGGGGATGATCTTACAAAATGAAGAACTGAATGGTGTAGGAAATTATCAGTTCTATTATACATGATAGTTCTTTTATTCATGTGTAATAAACTAAAGAAAAGGCTTGGGGTGAACTTCAGGGCACAAGTGGGGGATGCCCTAGACAAAATGAAGAACTGAACGCCGTAGGAAGGCACTGGGTCCACAAGGCATGGTAGTTTTTTTTTTATTACGTGTATGGTTGTGAGGGTGAATAATATTTTTCATTCACTGTAAGACAGAAGAACATTAAAAAGGTATGAGGAATAGGAAAAGGTCCATGACTGAATTTTAAAAAAAAGGGGGGAGGGAAGGCAAAAACCTAGACAACATATGAAATGAATGGTGTACAAAATAACTGTGGTCATTATGCAGGATACTCGTTTGATAAAAGGTGCAGTAGAGGACAAAATACCATTACACATTCATTACGATATTAAAATAAACACTGACAAAAAAAGCCTTTCAAACTCATCTGTAATCTGTGGAGCTGAACACACTCCTCAGATACTGTATAAGAGTTTGATAATGGCGTAAGTACAATGTGGATCAATATTAATGTCTGCAGTTGTAGGTATAAGCAAAATGTTGCCAACAATTCTGTCAGTATTGTGTCTGCCTTTCTTTTTTTATTATTCCTCCACAAACGACAGGGATTATTCTTCCTCCCCACTCTCATTTGTGGTTTGTTCCACGCTGATATCACACAAAAGTATATCCTTTATTTAACACTTCCATGTCCCTCATTCTCTCCCAAAAGACAGAGTACACGGTATCCTTCCTTTTCAGTTACTTTTGTTGCATTTCAAATCGTTATCACAAAAATAGTTCATGTAACACTTTTGTTATGTGCTCTGTACTGCTGCCTCATAACAACAGATCATATAACATGGTCCATCACAGAATATCCTTCCTTTAATTCTCTTCATAGATAAGCCTCATGTTACTATCCATCCATCCATCATCCAAAAAATGTTACTATAACATAAGACTAATTCAAGCAACACCATCCACTGTCACAGCCAGCAGAGAAATGTCAGCAAAACTTTTGCTCATGACTGTATACATTACCAAAACAGCTTTAACAATGTTCATCATCATCATCAACTATAAACTCCACTTACATGACACATACATGCAGTAAAACCTACCCTAACAGCAGCCATATCATCATAACTATACCTACTGAAATTAAATATATACACCGTAACACTGCACTAGAAAAATTCCACACACACCAGTAAAAATAGGCTACATGTCAAAAATCAAACTACAACAAAAATGCATAAAAACTTGCTTGATGTTGCTTTTTATGTTCTGTGGATGGCTCAGTCTGCTGATGTGGGCGTATATGTGGCAGAAGGAGAAAGAAATGAATAAACGATACAAGTATGCGCTGGTCACTAAGTCGTCCCCACAACACACGAGGAAGCACCTGGCAGCATCGAAGAGCAGCAGAGAGAGACAGGGACAGAGAGAAAGAGACTTAGACAAAGAGAGAGAAGAGAGAGAGAGAGAGAGAGTGAGTGAGACAGAGAGAGAGGGGCAGCATTAATCAAGTGAGTGGATGATGAGCCACCCCACCTTCCATCACCAGAAGCATAAAATAATTTTACAGCATTCCTCATCAAACACACTTTTCACTTAACACATTTTTCACTATAAAAACACTAATCACTGTAGGAACACTTTTCACTTAACACACCATTATTCACCATAAGCACTGCAGTGAAGGATCAGGATGAATAGAACTTCCACTTGCACAGACTGCACTACATCACTTGGCTTTGTTTGAAGGCTCCAACACTCTTGCGTGTGTTGACCATTATTACTTGGCCTAATGGTGGCACTCCACGCTGCTTCATCTCTATTTGTCCAAAAAATTTTGAAGGGTAGAGACAGACCACTGGCCTTCCTGCAAATCCCCGAGCCCAGACAGGGGGACACTGACAAAGCCCAAGCCCAGGCCTGCCTTTAATTCTGCCACCAGGTAGAAAGGCAACTTTGTCTGGCCACAGGCCCTCGCTATCCCCAACTCCTGCATTGTAGTAGGGTATCATATGTAGTGTGTAAAGTTCAAGTAGTATTCGGTAACGTACTGCTGACAGAGACTGCACATGTTGGCCTAATCTCCATGTCAGGGGCAAACTGGAAAAGGTCAGCAAGGGGATGGTCAGGAGCTAGACCAGGGCTAATGAAACAGGAGCTCCAGCTCTCCTTATCACCAGCTTACCCATCCTCCTCGGGAGTACCGCCCTGATCGGATGGAGTTACAGCCTACTTGTACAGACTTCAATATATCGGTAACACTATTACCTTACTTTGCCAAACACTTAATAGACACTGCTACACTGTCATGGCTTTCTTGATGGAACACAACCCACACTTAACACAGTATTTTTAGGAACACATCCACACTCTTAAGTGAGGAATTAAATGACTATAATACTAATCTTGTCTTTGGTTTATCATTAACACCAGTTCTTCACCAGTACTCACAAAGTATATGTTTACCTTATCATTAAATGACTATAATACTAATCTTGTCTTTGGTTTATCATTAACACCAGATCTTCACCAGTACTCACAAAGTATATGTTTACCTTATCCTGATTTAACTTGAGTCTGGGTCTGGCTGGGAGAAGGCAAAAACCCCAGCCTGGGCTACACTGTCAGGAGATAGATCAATATTCTGCCCACTGGCAGCACACTCCTGCCACTCAGCAACATTTTGGTGGGACACAAACCTGGTCCTGTGGTCTGTGACACAGCAACATACCAACTCAGCAGCAGGCCAGTGATGTGTTCAGCAATATCCACACCCGTACTGTACCAACTCAGCAGCAGGTCAGTGATGTGTTCAGCAATGTCCACACCTGTACTGTACCAACTCAGCAGCAGGCCAGTGATGTGTTCAGCAATTTCCACACCCGCCCAACCTCCAGCCTGGGATCCATTAGTTACAGCAGCTACTTCAAAGTGTCACCTCATTCAATCTGTGAAAGAAATTCATCATTACAAACACCATCATCACCATTACCATTATCAACCTACCTATAGAAGGATAGAAAGATAAAAAATGTACAGTAGACCCTTGCTAAATGGGACACCAGTACAAAGCTGCGGATATTGGATTTTACAGACATCATGCAGCCTACTGAACTTCCACTGTCTATAACAAACAATGTCTGTTAAAAAGGATGCAATGGGTCACATGTGTTTCCTACCCTGTTTACTCCAGCCTGGCCTGAAACTGTCCTCTCCCCACTGTGACTGCTGAGTTGTAATAAAAGACTATGCAGCAGTAACACTGTACTAGTCATGAAGTGCTATGCAAAGGATCTGTAAGCTACAAAGGTGAAATTATGGGCCAGGTTTGTATGAAATGGGTACAGTTTACATCTGTAGTACAGAGAGTCTTTGACTTACAATGGGGTTATGTTCTGACGCATCCGTCGTAAGTTGATTTGTTCTTAAGTCAAAGTACAGTACTGTCAGAAGTTAGACATACAGTACACATTAGGAAGTCACAAATATGCCCAAACACTTTCAAAGTTAACAATATGCATTATCAGGCAAATATCCTTCCTCCTGAAAAATTTTATCCAATTCCTCTACAAACACCTCAGCTGCCTTCACACCAGCACTAGCAGCCTCAGCACTCACCTTGACGTTAAGGAAGGAAAAACGGTTTTTAAATCATATAAACCAGCCATGCCTAGCATTAAACTGCAAATCACAATTAGGGTCCACATGTTCCTTAAACATTGCAAGAAGAAAACAGGCTGTAGGCTTGCATATGATGAAATGAGTGTATCCTTGGTAGCAAACTATCACATAGTGTGATATACATATTTTCACAGTAAAGACAAACCATAAACAATAACATACAACAATAAACAGTACGCTCATATATCGATAATATAGCTCTTTATTATAGCTGCGTAGCATTATAAATTTGATCCTCATTACCATTATTCATACCACTGGTGGTGCAATCAGTGTGTTGTGTGTGCAAGCTTTAGGAACGCTGCCTGGCCTGCCACATACAACTATGACCACTGTCCAAAGCAACTCAAAAGTACCCATGACAGCTCTATGGGACCTTCGTCATTAAGTGCATAATGGTTGTAATTAAAGGACTGTCTGTACTAGAAAATGCTACTGTACTCATTTATTTTCCAACATGTGTTTGAAATCCCACCTCAGGATGGGACCATCAGATATGACGGAATATTGTCTTTAACAGACCTGGCATCTCCCCAGTGAGTCCGTTATAGTGAGGATGTACTGTGCCTATGCCAGCACATGAAGCCATCCCTCTCTTGCACCAAATTATCATAATCATCATGACTTTTTCACCTGCAGGTGTAGTGAATTAGGAAACAGAAAACCAGGAAAAGGTAAGAATATGATAATGGGAGAATTAATCAACAGCATGTCTAATGGAATGGGCCAGGCATGCATTCATGGACCATTCAAGCTCCTGGAACCCTGGCTCCACCTGACAGGTACCGGTACACTTTTTCACACACAGCTTCATATTTACCTATCCAACACAGTCAATCCAATGACTAGCAATAAAGGGTACCAAATGGAATGGGCCACACATCCATTTATGCACCATTCAAGCCCCTGGAACCCTGGCTCCACCTGACTGTTTCACTTTTGCACACAGAGCTTCATATTTACCTATCCACCAGTCATTCCAATGACTACCAAGTTAAAAAAGGGGAACCCCAATCTTATCACATACTTCTCCATACCAGTATCAAATTCATCCAGCATGAAATTTAAAAATAGTATGTCTATCTATATATCTGTCTATGTGTAATATCAAATGTGTGAACTAACCTCACTCCACACAGACCGTGGGAAGCCTTGGCCAATGACCCCATAACCTGTGACCCAAACAGTAGCAATTATAAGCATATCACAGGCTGTTCCAAGGATGACTTCACATGTGTGGGCCTGAAAATTAAATCAGATAATGTTCTGATGCTGGTTATGGCAGATACTATCCAAAAGACACCAAGACCAGAAATTATATATTTAAACTTTTTTTTACATTTCACTGTTTACTAGACCTTTTCTTCTAAGACACCTGCATTGCAAGTGACCCCCTGGGGTATTAACATCACTGGGAGGGGTAAACAGAAAATGCTTCAAAATATCTAAATTCCAATATTAGTTTCTGCTAAACTTATGGTTTAGTTTAAGCAGTAAAAATACATTACAAATTCAACTCCTGTTCTTGGTTGTTTTCTATAATTTTCAGGCCATTTTTTTGGTAGTAAATGACTCTTTTCTGTAAATTTTGCTTACCTATGCTTTCTTCTATGTTCAATTTTCCTGTGTGTGTGTTTCCCAAGCTTTTTTTTTTTTTTTTACACTAGGATGAAGGAACCAAAGGCCAGAAGTCCACAGATTTTTCACTCCAAGAAAAAACGAAAACAAGACGAGAGCCAAATTCAAGACCCGTTCATTTCAAGATGGCTGGAGGTCATAGGTACTGTAGTAGGGAATACAGAGGAGGATAGTTCCAGAGTTGACCTCTTGCATACATAAAAGACTGGGAGTAACGGTTAACTCTTGCATTACAGTTGGACAGAAAAAGGATGAGAGTTTGCTGCTAGACAGGTGCTATGCACCTGCCACAGTGGTCTAAGGATGAAAGCAGACAATTCAGAAGAGCACAGACTTACTAAAACCTACTAAAATATACTGCTATTATGTTAACCTTACATAACCTAACCTAACGACAATAATCTCACCTACCTGCAGTATTAACTTACCGAGGAACGATACTGAAACAATGTAACCCGATGTAACATAAACCAACCTAGCCTATCTTTATTTTACCTGACCTAACCTAAACCCAACTTAAATAAATTTTTAAAAAATAAAGATTTCTGTCAACCAATCCTACCCCTCTGAAATACAAAAGTAAATTAATTTAGGAAGATCTGATTAAGTTTACTTAGTGTCTGCCATTACATGAGAAAAGAAAATGCAAAAGGAAAGCAAAAAATGTAAAAACAACAGGGAAATTATACCTCCATGGAGCAGTCATATACCATGTAAATAACCTGAAAAATATAAAAAACAAGATGGAAGAGGGAAAAATAAAATGATATGGTCCTTCTGTGGCTTCAGCTGAACATTTACCCAGCAATACATTGACTGTTAT
Organism: Coenobita brevimanus; assembly: GCF_032717465.1. Lineage (NCBI taxonomy): Eukaryota > Metazoa > Arthropoda > Malacostraca > Decapoda > Coenobitidae > Coenobita > Coenobita brevimanus. The sequence goes on along the minus strand of NC_136955.1, from coordinate 1,339,917 downwards.
GGATAGGGCAGATCACTGTATCTACTGTACAGCCAGATGTCCTGACACTGTAGGGGGTGGTCACAAAACAATCACCTCCATGTCACCCTATTCTCCGCCATCAGCCACAGGGAGGATTACTTGGGGGATTCAAAATGGGCAATTTGCCGTTTCAGACAAGCCAAATTAGGAAATTTCCTTTTGATAGTTTATAGGTTCATTTCATTCATTCATTGCCAGACACCATGTATCCCAAACGGGGTGGCCAAGGGCTTAGAGTTAATTGTTTTACAGGGAGGGGCACTAATCCTCCACCAACCCCACTTGAGTTTATAGGTCTTCTACAAATTTTTTTCCAAGTAGCCTAGATGTCACGAATGAACAGTAACCAATGTGCAGGTACGTCCTTCATCTGTGAAGTGGGATTAAACGGAGACGTGATGGAAAGCTCACAAGGTTAATGCGCCATCCAATTACCCATTGGTTGAAGCCAATGACAGTGCTCCTTTTGGGTAACATGTCATAAACCTAAGCAGTAAATCACACTTGCATGAGCAGCCACGCCTCCTGAATTTGTACATGAATTCAGTTAAAAAATGGCTGGTGGATGTGGTGGCTGTTCTTGGGCCCTGTTCACACAAGGCATTTTTAAACGTGGCATCTACCACCAGGGAAACGAGGCGGTAGACGCCGCGTTTCCCTGGTGGAAATAGTCAACCATATGAAAACCTCAAACCTCTGAACAAATGCACGGTAGGAAGGGTAATGTCGGATCGCACGTTTGGACCAGCGGTTGAGAAAAACGCACGATAGCGTGTGTACAGTCCAATGCACTACCATTGTCTTTGCTAACGTGCACTAGGAAACGTGCATTTGAAAACACCTCGTGTGAACAGGGCCTTACAATTAGTGGGTATTTGTGATTTATTTTTCCAAGATGATGATGCAGTTACTGACTTAAGAGATCCTGGAGTGTTACCAAGAGCGGTTGACGCATCTGTAAACTACCATATAATTACAGTACAAACATTTATGGTACTATGCACACTGGACAGCTTTTACGAAGGTACGATTTCTGCACTTTTAAGGTTCGAACTAGATGTGGTGGTTATGTTGGGGGAGTGCAGCCCCCCAGATTGGATGACAAAATTCTTTCTATTGTTGTTTAGTGATCTGATCTATGTCTGCCACTGTTTTTATCGCAAAAAAACTCAGATGTGGTGTCTGCGTTTTGAAGGTTAAACTTTGGATGCGATGAGATGGTTAATATCGTCAGGGGTCATGGTTTAGATTAATGTTTTTTCTGGTGCTTTTTAAAACTCAGTATTTCTACCATCATTTCCTTGGGAAATTAACGCTTTCCGCCATGCTCCCCCACCCAAAAACCCCCAATTCCCCACAAGTCCTGTTCTCATAAGAAACAGAGGGTCATAACTTGATTTGTGACAAGTTTGAAGGCTTAATTCAATCTATTAAAAAAAAGAAAAACGAAAACACGTGTCAATTAAAATCCATGGCTGTCCAAAACAGCACACTGGCCTTCACAATACCATCAGCCACCCCAATTCGAGAATCCAGTACCTGCTCAGTCCGGCCTTTTCAGAGCGCAGACCAACCCGTTCTGGCAAAAATAGGTTGATTGGAAAGGCAGCCATTTTGTCATTAATTCATATTTTAATTTACTCATTCTCTACTGATGACTTTCCTGGGTTGTTTTCTTTACAGGTTAACACCGGATACATTGCTAATTAATATACATAATGTGCGATTATAAAATTACACTGCCCAGAAAACAGCTTTAACTCAAGAATAATGACAATCATACTTCAACCCCCATCCCCCTTCTATAACAAAATCCTGGCTGTGCCCCTGTGTTCAGGCTACACAGAATGTGTGTGGGTTGGTTAGACTTGACTTTCATCTTTGATCGCGACTGCCGGACAGGCTGGCCCGAGGTTGTATAAGGGCCCTTTAACGGCAATCCCAAACCTCTACGTAAAGACTAAAATACCCTTAAATAACACACCCTCTCACTTTTTGCGGCCAAATTACACTCCAAGTATTTGCCCAAGTACAGGGCCATATTCAGTCTAACAAAATAAATATGGATGGCAACAATATGAGGGGATTTAGGCAGCACCATCTTACCTGATCTAACGGGACATCTTGGTCACCTGGGAATACACACCGCTATACTTATCTTGCTGTACGTAATCATTATAAGCTATGTCACCCGACTATTCCCCTCCACAATACCACCATATACTAGTGAATACACAGGCATAAGAGATAACATAATAAATATAGCAGTGACGACGTAATTAGAGAATATAATCACTCACCTTCCTCACCCCGAACCTCCCCTCCCATGATGCACCAGTGACGTCACGTCTCATCCGCAGAGCATTCTTTTGCCATCAAATCATAAGCACAAAATTTCGTCAATATAGCATCAGATTTTCACAGAACTATTTACGTGGTAATTGAATAAAGATGTAGGTAAAATATATATCGTTATTTCAATACTAACACCTTGAATCAGTGGCATTGGTTTTTTTTTTTTTTTTTTTTTTTTTAGCTTGCTCCAGCATCCACCACACCCGGGAAAGGCCTCTCACACTGAAGTGAATTATTAATTCGATATATAGCACTTCCAGCGTGAAAACTCTGCCGTAGGATGCATAAAATCGTCAGGATATTGCGTGAATAATATGAAGGCAGTTTGTAGCCATGTTCCTGCCCCGTGACTATAATCATAGTCTTGTAATAAACTCCTGCTAAAACTCAACATTGAAGATGAAACGATGGCAAATATTCGTCTAGTTAAAGTCAACGCGACTGTGATCTGAACTCCGTGTCTATCTTAATGACGTTGGCATGGTGAACAGGCATTTACCTAAACCCAGGTGCGCGCGTTTCGCGCCAGATTGGGCGACTTTGGAAGATGATTTGCGCTTAAATTTGAACGGCTGCGCGTTGCGCTTTTTTGGGCGCTTTTTGAAATGACTGAGAGAGTATTGGGCGATTTTGTGTTATGGATACGATGTTCATCAAAATAAGAAAAAAAGTAAGAAGACACAACGTATGCCTGATGTACTAATACTCGTATGACTCAGTACTCCTTGCCCTCCTCTCCCCAAACGCATTGTGAAGCCCCAGCCAATTAGCATCTCTACCTGACCTGCCTTTCCATGACCCCAAGTGTGTGTGTGTGTGTGTGTGTGTGTGTAATTCACCGGGTCGGTCAGGATCACCTGATGGTCGTGATCGTCAGCTTTTACCCTCCCAGAAGGGAGCTGAGAGCTCATATAGTCCGATCTAAGGGCAAGGCTGTGACCTTCACACACGCACACACCCGTCCCCTTGCTCAAGGGGGACAGTAACCACCCACTTCGTCAGTGAAACTTTTCGCAACCTGAGCGAGGCGCGAACTCCCGTCCACCAGTTGGCAAGCGGGAACGTTACCACTGCACCAGTGTGTGTGTGTGTGTGTGTGTGTGTGTTAGCCTTTTGTTTTAATCCTGAATCCTCAAGACTCAAGGCGTGAGTGTAAATTTAGTCTTCTTAGTCTCTCTTCATATGAAAAGTTCTGAATATCAATGTATATTTTTTGTCATTCTTCACTGTGTATTTTCGAACGAATATAAGTCCATCCCTATACGTTGCTACTACAGCGCTAATGTCCATCACTTACTGTATGTGTTGTACAATTAGCACCAGAGTCATAATGACCACCCTGTACCTCCCCGACATCTACCTCTTTGTCTGAACGCCTCACACCCTTTACCAAGCCTGCCCATCCAACGCAAAGCTCTCCCTCTGCCCCTCCATACCTTCTGTATTATCCTTCTCTCTCTCTCTCTCTCTCTCTCTCTCTCTCTCTCTCTCTCTCTCATCCAGATTAAAGTCCACTGTCTTCACTCATCCTGTTATCCCCCTACCCCTCCCCGGAGAGCAATTACCACCTCCTTGTAAATGTTTCACAGGCGCAGCCGTCTGACCCTCTCTCACCTGTCCCCACTCCTCTGGTCTGACTTTTCGACCGCCACCTACTACAACTACTACTACCAACACACACACACACACACACACACACACACACACACACACACTACGGGTTAATAATAGAGAAGAATGACAATAACTGCCTCTCACCACTCCCAAGACTGATGGAGGAGAGGTGTGTGTGTCTGTGTGTGTGTGTGTGTCATTTGCTGTCTGCGCTTTTTGGGCGCGTTTTCGGGATGGATTGGGCGCCAACAGCACCCACCGACCTGGCAACACTGCTAAACCCACTTCGTGATTAGCTTGCGGTGGAGTGTGAGGAAAGATGACGTGTTACAGGTGGCCCATGAGACTTTGTAACACCTTTTTCTTAGTTATTTATCATTTATGTTACACCTTCATGTCCTCCTGTGGTATATTAGGCCTGAACGCACCCACTGCAAATATACTTACAGTGCTATAGCAATGTTATTAGATACCTACGTTAGGATTCACATAAATAGGTAAATTGGATAAGGTGTACCCTAAAAATACCGTTTTCTCTGGAGGTACCATTAGAGTACGATAAACTTTTAAGGCTGACTAACTTATTTAGATCCAAATTTTGCGCATTGTTATTTCATGTGACTCTGACTATATACTTGTTACCTATACGTGAACCATTGCCCTGTATATTGTTTGAGCACCACGATATGCCAGTTTATGCTATTTTGTAAGAATATTTAGGGTGCAGGTGGGTTACAGAGGCCATTTCTCCCTCGCGGTATCTTTTTTTCTTTTTCTTTTTTTGTAATGGGATGGAGGGCAGTGGCGGGGGTCTGTTGTGTGTAGTATGGGAAAAAGCTGTTAAGTGAAGTAGCCTTGAGTATGACAAAGCTGAATGAGATGGAACAGATTTATGGTGGAAATACTTGAGGTAGACCGGAGTAAAATTGACAGGTAGAGTGGGGTAGAGAAACACGGGGTTGGAAGGGGTGAAATGGATAATGGTAGGGTTAGTTGAGGTAGGGAAACACTGACAGGGGAACAAAGGTGTTTGAGAATGAAGAGGTTGGACGCGGTGGACTAGGGTAATGGCAGGGTGAGATGGGGTGGATTTGGGTAACTCTGAAAGGTGAGGAAGGGTGGAGGAAGAAAGAGTTGGATGAAATGGAACAATGATGGGGTTGGTTGGGGTTGTATGGGATGAAACTGAGAGGTGAGGAAGGAGAGTATGGCAGGGTTGGATGGCGGGGTAATGGTGAGGTTGGTTGAGGTGGTGTGGGGAAAAATATCAAGTCTTTTTGGGTGTGTGGGGTGTAGGAGGGAGGAAGGTGGGGTTGAATGGGGTGGAATGGGGTAAAACTGATGAGTGTGGCAGGGAAGGTTATAATAATGGGGTTGAGTGGGGTGGAATGTGTTAATGGTGGGGTTGGGTGGGGTGGTATGGAGTTAGAAAAGGTATATTATGGTGGGGTTCGATGGGGTGATGTGGTGGGGTTAGGTTTGCCTGACCCTCAACCAGTCCACCATACAGCAGACATACATTACACATTCAAATTTGTGTCAATATTAAACCGACAAAATACAAAACCAAATCGCCCTGTCATAAAAGTACAGGATTTATATTATATACATTTATCTTAATTTGTGATCCCTACCCTGACGTATGGAAGCGAGGCGTGGACCTTGCAAGAGGGGAACAAGTCAAGAGTGAGAGCAGTGGAAATGAGTTACTCGAGAGGAGCATGTGGAGTGACGTGGAGGGACAGGTTGACGAATGAAGAAGTGAAGGAACGTTGTGGGGTAGATGTGGATGTGGTTGAAAAGATTAGGAGAAATACACTGAGGTGGTTTGGACATGTGGAGAGAATGGAGAATGAAAGACTGACTAAGAGGGTGTATGTAGGTGAGGTGGAGGGAGGGAGAGGGAGGGGTAGACCGAGGATGAGGTGGAGGGATGGAGTTGAGAGGTATATGAGGGAGGGGGGTGGAGTTGGGGGAGGGTAGTCAATTGGTGGGTGACAGAGTGACTTGGAGGCGTTTTGTCTGCGGCCACCCTTTGCGGGATTAGGGCGTCGGGCTATAGATAGATAGATAGATAGATCTTAATTTATACAGCACTTATACAACTCAAATCATTTATACAGTACCTATACACTCTGAAATCATTTTACAGTGAATAATGATGTAACAAAATGCGAAATACAAAATGATATGCAATAATGTGTGAGTTGTTATGCACATGATTATCGCAGGAGTAGTAGTAGTGGTGGTAGTAGTAGTAGTAGTAGTAGCAATACTGTAGTAGTAGTAGTAGTAGTAGTAGCAGCAGCAGCAGTAGTCAGTGGCGTCACCAGGGGTCAGATTTTGGGGGGGCTGTGGCCCTGGTGTAGGTAGAAGGGGGGGACGAGCGAAGCGAACCTATGCAGCTGGGAGGTAAGGGGGGGGGCGCTGTAAGCCCCCCCCGGAAAATTTTTCGGAAATTGAGCAGTTTTAGGGGAATTTTTGAGGCCTATAGATGAAGAAAAAGTAAAATAAGGTCTCACAGGCTATTAATAAGAAACTTATAGGACACATGAATATTGATGGGCCTAATACTAGGTATCAGTAAACCTTATGATATAATGTGTACAAGGTAATTGTATAAAGCTTTTTTGCAGATAAGTTTTTCTTAAACTGCTAGTATTATGTGATATCATAACGGTTTCTTTGACTTACCATATTAAATTTGATAATTCAAAGAAGCTCAATGTATATAGATATAATTGCCAAGATTTATCTTCCATTACCGGTACTGTCATAGGAAAACAAAGCCATTCACTTTCCCACTCTGTACGTTTAGGACAATATATTTGCAACACTGAGAAATAGGCTAGGCCTAGCCAATTTAAAAATAAATCAATTAAAAAAATCCTGGCCTAAGCTTCATAAAATGACTACTGAAAAAGTTTGATATAGGGCTACTTACATGTCTGAATGGGTTCAGCTTTGGGGTTATCTGGGGTTGCTTCTGGCACCTCATTCCCAATAACAGCCACTTCTTGGCACTCATCTGCGTTATCTTTGGAGGTGCAGGTGCGAAAGAATTTCCTTATGTCACCCTGTCCCTAAGGATTTTTAGATGACCTTTTCATCACCTGAGTGGCTGATGGCTAATATCCGCAGATGTATTATTGTAGAGCAGCTTATAAAAGGGAAATGACATTCAGTTCTGACAGTCGAGTGTCGACTGAACCAACTAAGTACTGCCGACTCTTTGTATCAAGTATAGGCTAGATCTCATATCCGTAAAAACAAAAATGAACAGGTAAAGTGAGGTGGCTAGCAATATGCCGGAACGTAGTAACGTCTATACAGCCACTGAAACCAATACATTCAAATAAAACCGAAAACTACACATGATTTAGTCACAGTTCACAGACACTTCTCAATGTAAACAAACATTCCGAGTGCCCATACTCTGAACATTCGAATTTGTGAAAAATTGCATAGATCAGACATATTAGACTGCATAATCCAATTTTAAAGCTCTGTGATTAATATATGCCATATTATATATTGTAAATATATAATAAGTTTGATAAATTTAATACAATCTTGCATTCTTTGTGCAATAAATATATTTCAAAGAAAACCAAGCTTGGAAAAAGTATATGGGAAACTAATATATTATAACTATTATGATTTGAGTCATAGGTTTACGTATATTGTGAATAACTTATCACATTATATAGCTATAAATAATATTGTATTAAACTAATATGGATGCACGAATAAAAGTGGATTGGCGGTAGGGGGTTGGGGGAAAGCTAGGTGGGTCAATGCCGAGCTGCAAGCATACTATGTAAGCTGGTGATTTTTTATTATTATTATTTTGGGAGGCTGCAATTTGGGGGGGGCTGAGTCCTTGATTTGGGAGGGCTAAGCCCCCCTAGCCCCCCCCCTGGTGACGCCACTGGCAGTAGTATAGTAGTAGTAGTAACAGTAGTAGTAGTAGTAGTAACAGTAGTAATAGCAGTAGTAGTAAGAGTAGTAGTAGTAGTTGTTGTTGTTGTTGCTGTTGTTATTGTTGTTGTAGCCCAAGATTCATCTGAAACGTGAACCCAGCGGACTGCAGGCTGAAGTTGCCCACTCCTGCAGTCCACCATGGTCCTTTCGGGGGATAGGGAGGGAGTTGAGGGACGTTTGTATAACCAGGCAGCTCCACCGACCAGTTATATCAGTGCCACCACGTGAAGGCCGCCTTCTTCATCATCATAATTGCATACGTCCTTGAATGTGGGGCCTGGGGGGAGGGGAGGGAGCTAGGTTTGAGATTGAAGAGTTGAGAGGAAGGATGGGAGGAGTGTATTGGTGTTGTGATGAGGAGGGGTAGACTGAGATAGTTTGTGATGAGGAGGGGTACACTGAGATGGTTTGTGATGAAGAGGGGTAGACTGAGATGGTTTGTGATGAGGAGGGGTAGACTGAGATGGTTTGTGACGAGGAGGGGTAGACTGAGATGGTTTGTGATGAGGAGGGGTAGACTGAGATGGTTTGTGATGAGGAGGAGTAGACTGGGATGGTTTGTGATGAGGAGGGGTAGACTGAGATGGTTTGTGATGAGGAGGGGTAGATTGAGATGGTTTGTGATGAGGAGGGGTAGACTGAGATGGTTTGTGATGAGGAGGAGTAGACTGGGATGGTTTGTGATGAGGAGGGGTAGACTGAGATGGTTTGTGATGAGGAGGGGTAGATTGAGATGGTTTGTGATGAGGAGGGGTAGACTGAGATGGTTTGTGATGAGGAGGGGTAGACTGAGATGGTTTGTGATGAGGAGGAGTAGACTGAGATGGTTTGTGATAAGGAGAGGTAGAATGAGATGGTTTGTGATGAGGAGGGGTAGACTGAGATGGTTTGTGATGAGGAGGGGTAGACTGAGATGGTCTGGGCATGTGGAGAGGATGAAGGATGACAGTTGGGTGTGGAAGGTGAGAAGTGTGAACGTCGGGGGTGGGGTTGTGAGAGGCAGACCGAAAAAGACCTGGGACGAGGCCATAGAGTGTGACCTCAGGGATAAGTCACTGAATAGGGAGGCTGCCAGAGATCGAGCAGAATGGAAAGCCGCCATTAGGAGAGCAATAGGATACAAAATACGATTACAGTTTTTAAAAATGAACAGGAATCTTTTTAAATACAGCATCATCTGATTCACTGTATTCGCTGTAGTATGATTCACCGTACTGTGCTGGGTGAGTGCTTTGTGCACGTTCTCTCTCTCTCTCTCTCTCTCTCTCTCTCTCTCTCTCCTTATCAGCGTATACCCGTGTCCTAAATAAACAAACAAGTAGCCTACACGCATACAAACATACTCTACTCCTCTTACTGTAACTTGGCCTAAAATTGCCGTCTCTCTATCTTCAGTGTTGAGTTGTAACAATAAACTAACATTAATACGATGATAGTCACGAAGAAGAGCTAAGGAAAGGCTATGGAGCTATAGTATTGTCTTATTCTGCCGCTGAGCTACGTGAAATAAGCTGAAAAACGACAAAACAAAATGTCGCAGTTCGTTTGTCACTTACAGCGCGTCTCGTAACATTAGGAGGCTCCCCATTACATTAGGCCTTTCTTGGCCATGTATCTGTGTAGGCTTTATGACACGTTAATATTATTTTGTTATTTACTTATGCAAGCTATGTCGATGTTAAAAATACATAAATACCAGCAAGAGAACGTAAAGGTGTGATATGCATCGTAAATCACTGAGGACGAGGTGAGAGGGAGCCTTCAAAAACCACGAAAGCACAGACGAAAGCGCACCTTAGCAGTGACGTCACAATATTTTAGCCACTCACAGTGCTCCACTTATGTGACGTCACGAGGTTTCAGCTACTCAAAGTGCGCATTACCTGTGACGTCACGGAGTTTCAACCAATCGCGAGGCTCTCCTACTGTGACGTCATGGACCA
>NC_136955.1:1297500-1315000 GCF_032717465.1 Coenobita brevimanus | reverse complement strand
TTTAATAAGCATAGGAAAGTAGGAAGGAAATTTAAGCAAGGAAAAACAGTAATTTACTCAGTGTGTTGTGGATGTGATAGAAAGTGTTAAGAGGAATAATCTGAGGTGGTTTGGCCATGTGGAAAGGATGGAGAGAGAGACAAACTTGGAGAGTGTGTGTGAGTGAGGTGGAGGGGAGGAGAGGGAAGGGGAGACAGAGGATGAGGTAGAGGGATGGAGTAGCAAGGGATGTGAGAGGTGAGTTGGTGGAGGGCAGCGAAATGGCAGAGGACAGGGTGATATGGAAGCGATTTGTTTGTGGCCACCCCTTACAGGATCAAGGCATCTGGCTATAGATAGATAGATAAATTTATGCATCTCCCACTACGGTACTTACAAAAAACAATGCTGTATGCTGTATGGGAAAGTCTTCTTGTGAGAATATATGAAGCATCAGGGTGACCAACTGTACCATACTAAACCTAACTAGTAATGTATTTTTATTTATTTTGGACCATGGATCAGTGTCCCTGTGAACTTGGTGGACATCAGGATTCCAGCCACTTCAGTTGAGAATTCCCAGAGATATTTGTAGAGGTTATTTTGAGGGTACTAGTGATAGGTGGGGGTCTCACTATCCACTCACGTAATGGAATGCTGAGTGTAATGCCATCTTCTAATAACTATACATTGTCTCATAAGCCATATTTGTTCCTGTAAATTAGGTAGCCATTTTGTTGTGCAGATTTGGATGGTAATTGTCAAATGATATGGAGCTAGGTGTGTCAGCTGGATGTGCCCATAAAAATTTGTACAGTATCCTGATTTTCATACAGTTTTCTAGTAGCAACAGGAGTAAACCAAAAAAGAAAAATCACCCAGAGTCTTTTTCCCTAATCAGACAAGAAGCCAGTCAGAATATATGGAAATTAACTGTAATATGTGTGAAGAGAAGTTGTCACACAGATTTTACTCTCCCTATCAAACAAGCATGCCAGTTAGATTACGTTTATATTGGTATATGGGGGGGGGGGTGAGCTGGAAGCAGAGCAGTGAAATGGCAGGGGGACAGGGTGACATGGAGGCGATTTGTTTACGGCCACCCCTGATGGGATTAAGGCATCCGGGAATAGGTAGACAGATAGAACTGTGATATGTGTGAAGAGAAGATGTCACGTAGATTTTACTCTCCCTGTCAGACAAGCATGCCAGTTAGATTATATTTAAATTTGCGGTGATAATTTTGAAAACGTCTAATTGCATTGGGTCCCCAGATATGCATATTCGCGTCGTGTGCTGCTGGGGCTCGTTATGTCTGTGGTGGGTGATGCGCTGCTGGTGTGGGACGAGCTCTTTATCCATGGCCTGGTGGCGTTCCTCTTCGCCCAGGTCCTCTACATCTCGGCCTTTGGATTCCGACCCTTCAATGTTTACGTGGCTGCGGTGACGTACTCTCTCGCTGCTCTAGGTGTGCAGACTTGTGTACTGTTTATAATGATCTGTGATGATGATGATGATGATGGTGGTGGTGGGTGATGATGGTGATAGTGATATAATAATGATGATGATGATGGTGGTGGGTGATGATGATGATGATGATGATGATAAAGATTTAATGATGATGATGGTGATATAATGATGGTGATGATGATGATGATAGCAATAAAATGATGGTGGATGATGGTGATGATAGCAATATAATGATGGTGGATGATGGTGATGATAGCAATATAATGATGGTGGTGGTGATAGTGGTGGTGGTGGTAATGAAGAAATCACCAGTAATATCATGAGTAAATATTCAATCATCATTTATATATTTCCCTTTTTACTATTTCATGCAGTACAAATGCACATGGGAAGCAAATGTATGGCTATAGAATATCTTTAACTATGCATATGTATTTTTTTTTCTTTTAACATTTGGAGACCATAAACCATCCTAGCGTGTTTCAGTCTTATACCAGCTCTCTCTGCCATGTAATCTTAAGCTGTGTTCCTTCTCAGTCCCCACTCCCAAGGCCTTCATGTAGAACCTCGTCCACATCTTCCTCACTCTGCCTCACTCTTCACGTCCACACCTATGACCCTCCTCAGTCACTCCTCGTCCTCCATCTCCCAGCATACACCATCTCAGTGATTATATGGGATAAAGATTGTAATTTTTGGAGGGATGGGGGTGTGAGTTGGGAGCAGGGCAGTGAAATGGCGGGGGACAGGGTGAAGTGGAGGCGATTTGTTTGTGGCCACCCTGTACGGGATTGAGGCGTCTGGCAATAGATAGATAGATAGATCTCTAATTTATTGAGGAATGTGTACTCTCCAGGTTACGGTGAAAATTAGAATAGAAAAAGGAATGAATAAAGTAGTGTTAGTCTTTGCACCTGCTCACTCTACCCCTTATCAGAGTGACTTGTGGCTTTTTAGACTGAGTGCTGTACTTTCATTCTGTTTATATAGCCAGCAGGCCCATTAACAAGTGTGAGTTGCCTAATTTGGTGCATGATGGTTAATTCTTGTCATCACTTATTTACTCGTATTTTGAAGTGAATGGCCAGCGTCTCAAATGAATCCCTTATACACTAATATAGATAAATGTAGATACAGATTAGAGAGGAATGATAATAATAATAATAATAATAATAATAAATAATAATCCATCCATCCATCCATCATCCAGTCATACATTGCCCCATGAGGAGTGTAGGAGCCCGGTGCTAGGCAAGTTGGTCCTGACATTCAAGATGAGAGTGACCAGCCTCACTCATCCCTGATAAATAATAATAATAATGATAATAATAATGACAAAATAATATTAAAACAAATAGTATTGGTTTGTAGTAGCAGTAGTAGTAGCAGTAGCAGTAATAGTAGTAAAAACAACAGCTCCTATCACTCTCCCAGGCATCTACCTACTGTTGCCTGGTACAAGTGGCGTGGTGTCAATGGGGCTGCCTTTGTACACTGTGGTGCTGATGACGATGGTGTGGCGCGCTGTGGCTAGGGTACAGTTGTTCCAGGAGCTGTGGACGTGGACAAAACTCTGCTCGTGTCTGGGGGGCGTGCTGTTTGCTGTGTCGGACGGCATTATCGGATTCAACACATACTGCTGCACCATCCCTCACTCGCAGGTCAGAGAGAGTAGTGTTAGTGCTGTACAGGGGAGTGAAAGAGTGTGGAGGTTGTAGGGAGTAGCGTAGTGTTTTGTTTGGGAGAAGGAGAGAGAGACAGAGACAGACAGACGGTGATGAATTGGAGGGAAAGAGTGTAGAGTCTGTAAGGTGCGGTGTAGTGGTGTTTTCATTGGGAGAGAGAGACAGACAGACAGAGAGACAGGCAGACAAAGGATGCTGAATTGGAGAGAAAGAGTGTAGAATTTGTAGGGAGTAATGTTTTTTAAAATCAGAAATGGGAGGTAGGTAAATACACAGATAAAATGAGAGATAAAAAAAGAGAGAGAGAGAGAAAAGAAATAAAGAGGGAGAGAGTATAGGAAGTATTCATTAACCTTATCTTTATTTTTACTCATTATTTTTCTCATCATTACCCTACACTTTCAAATAATGGCCAGTTTAGTGATCTTTTAAAATGGACATTGACAGACAGATGAAGGAATATTATTGATACAGTATATATATATATATTAATTCTCTCTCTCTCTCTCTCTCTCTCTCACCCAGCTACCAATATCCACACAGTTTATTCAGCCGTAGAGAGATATTTCAAGTTATCTTTTAATTTGATATCATTCTTGGGGTGCTGACGTTAAGCTGAATAAAATAAAAAAATAAAATCATGAAATAGGTACAGTAATAACATATAAATCATGCCCAGTTACTAAAAAAGTTAGATACAGGATAGGTATTTGTAGTGGTAGGTGGTGGTGACCGTCATCCACTCATCTGTTGTAGTGCCGCCTACTTCTTCTTTCACCTTTATCATTCTCTTTATGTGCCTCTCCTCCTCTCTTCCTATATCTCACCATCATCCACTCACTTGATGTAGTGCTGCCTGCTTCTTCCTTCACCTTTATCATTATTTTTCTGTATATACCCTCGCCTATTCCTATTTCTCCCATCTTTCCTGTCACATTTTATTACTCTTCTTTCCTCTTCTGGTGGCTTTACATTGAGTGACAAGCCTGATGGTTTCCAGTAAGCCAGGAAACCATTTATAGTGCGGGGTGGTAACCATATAACCAACCCATATGTGTTCCCTACATGTCAGCAAGTGGGTTGACAGAGGGTTAGTGCCCCTCCCTGTCAAACAAGTAACTCAAAGATAAATGGCCACCCCTTACAGGATTATGATGATGATGGTAGTTTAGTAAGTGGTAATGCCAGTGGTGATGATGATGATGATGATGATGGTAGTTTAGTAAGTGGTAATTCCATTGCTGATGATGATGATGATGATGATGATAAAATTCCCTGGAGAGCATCAGTTCATTACAACACAGGCATCGATTCATTGACGTATGGATTGAGAGGCAAGGGTGATGATGATGTAACGAGAAAAGTTTGCGTCTCTCTCTCTCTCTCTCTCTCTCTCTCTCTCTCTCTCTCTCTCACCTTCATTAACCGAGATTATAATATTGATTTGGTGTTACATAACCAGACATTGTTTTGGTGATTTAAGTGCATAGAGTAAGGCCAGTTTCTGTTACCTATATGCTGTGTGTGTGAGAGTGACTGTTACTTATATCCTGTGTGTATGAGTGGTATGTAGGTTAAATATGTGTACTTGTATGTGTAAGTAAAATATGAGTGTGTATGTCAGTTAGGTATGTGTGTGTGTAAGTTAGATATGTGCGTGTGTATGTAAGTTAAATACCAGTATGTGTATGTGTAAGTTAAATATGTTTATATGTAAGTTAAATATGTATGTGTGTAAGTTACATATGTGTATGTGTAAGTTGTGTATGTAAGTTTAATATGTGTGTGTAATATGTGTGTGTAATATGTTTGTGTAAGTTAAATTTGTATGTGTATATGTGTATGTGTAAGTTAAATATGCATGTGTATAAGATATGTTTATGTGTAAGTTAAATGTGTGTGTGTGTGTGTGTGTGTGTGTGTGTGTGTGTGTGTGTGTGTGTGTGTGTGTGTGTGTAAGTTATATTGCATATGTTAAATATTTCCCCTCTTGCCCAGGCGGTAATCATGGTGACGTACTATGCCGCTCAGCTGGGTATTTCACTCAGTGTAGTGGACAGCAAAGCCAGCTACCTAGACTCCCTGCGCACTACCACACACCCCACCACACCTACCACAGCCAGAGCTATGTTCACAGGCCCACTGCGCAATCGCCACACCACACCAACTAAAGCAGACTGCCTCAACTCCCTGCAGTCTCACCACACCATGCCAACCACGTCAAACCTTCACTCCCTTGCTTCATCGTGTTATAGCAATGGCAACACCAGCACGGACGGAGAGACGTACTATCCTTGTCTCCAGCTACCCTCTCACTCTGGAAATTCTTGTAGTGAGAGAGAGTCCTACTGCCCTTGTCCCCAGCCTTCCTCCCCTTCTCTCCTGACTCATCGATTTACCAGCAAGAATAAGTAGGAAGATTCTGGTGTCGTGGGGGGTTCGTGGATATGTGGCCTCTCAGGAACTTACTTTAGTTTCCGTTCAGCCTCAGAGGGAAGTGGGGTGTTGGAATTTACTCCATTATTCATCCACTTTACACTCCCAAAAGACGTCACATTGAGGTTTGACTCATTCTTTTTGTAGTGAGACAAGATCCTGGGCCCACCTTGACAAATGTATAGTCAGTGCCATCTTGTAACTGGTTTGTTTTTTGTAGGAAAGGTGAGGTAAGTGCAAAATTTTCCTGTATCTTACTCCACCTAGAGAGAGAGAGAAAGAAAGGCAAATTATCATAAGTTATTTAGTTTGACAGGAGGGTGCAAGGAAAGGAAAACGTTGAATCTTTCCCTCTCTCTGGTCAAAAAACAAATCAGAGTTGCAAGACAGAATTGGTCATGCGTCATAGTCAATCCAGGCCATGGTGAATCATGCGGAAGTGGTGCTGCGT
This sequence comes from Coenobita brevimanus, assembly GCF_032717465.1. Classification (NCBI taxonomy): domain Eukaryota; kingdom Metazoa; phylum Arthropoda; class Malacostraca; order Decapoda; family Coenobitidae; genus Coenobita; species Coenobita brevimanus. The sequence continues at coordinate 1,308,979 of NC_136955.1, read as the reverse complement.
CCGCCATTTCACCGCAAAACCCGCCACGAACCCCAGCCCAGAGCTCCCGCCTCCACCTCACTGCATCCTCTGAATCTCCTAGTGCGAATTCCGATGCAGCCGTCTGCCTTCAGTATTTCTTCCATTTTTTGAAAGACAAGAGATTTTATTGTGGTGGTAGAGGGGTAGTATCTGGTAGTTTAGTAGACTGTAGTAGATTCAAGCATCCAAATGTAGTGTAGTATCGAGTGGTGAAGTCTTGTACAGTATTGTGGAGGCACAGTCATAGATGATAATTTGTGCGTACCCTCCATCCTTGAATCCCTGCCTAGCTGGAGGAGTCATACCAAGGATTTCTCACAAAGCAAAGACCTGTTGTCCAATATTATAGTTGTAGTTCAAAGTTTTGCAGGACTTCACCAAGAAATATTCAGAATTATACTTAATTATATTTACTTTTTAATGTCTGGATAACCGTACATCACAGTTACACTCCTTTGCCAGTTGTCTATCTATCGATCTGTTGCTAGACGCCTCAGTCCTGCAAGGGATGGCCACAAACAGATCACCTCCATGTTGCCAGGGGGTGTGACCTGCCTTGCTCCTAGGTCACACCCCCTGCTCTCTTATACCTCTCCACTCCATCCCTCCATCTCATCCTTGGCCTCCCCCTTGCTCTCCATCCCTTCACCTTACTCACATACACTTTCCTCGTTGGTCTTTCACTGTCCATCCTCTCCACATGGCCAATTGCTGATGAGTATATCCAGGGAAGGAGAGTGAGGCAAACCCACTCTGTGTATAATATAACTATTTGGGGGCTAAAGCTTCCCAATGCCCTCTGTCTCCATCAAATCTTCAAAAGATCCACAAATGGTGATAGACGTAAGAAGCTAACATGGTGTAGTATATTAAGATTAAATAAACTTAACAGGAAATGATTTAAGCCACTCACAATAGGTCTTTGTTTTGGTGTTGGCCAAGTGTAGGTGTATGTGACAGTCAGCCGGGTGTAGGAGTAGAGGGGAAGCACAAACTTTGGCTCACAGCCGGTACAATGCCCGTGGAGACAAAGTGTAATGGAGTATATAGAAGCCCACGTTGCTTAGAGGCAAAGCGGGAATCATCTCTTTGACTCAGTGGTAACGTGTGCGCGTATGAAGCGTGAGGGCCTGAGTTCAAACCCCGGCCAGATCAGAGATTAATTTGTTAAGTTTCAGGTCAGTTATTACAAAAGTACGGAAAATGGTGATGGTTCCTTCATGTGCCTGTACTGTTTGTATTGCTTACTGTTGTTGTTTTCAGATATATTTGGGTTTGTGCAAGTGAAATTCCAGTAGATGTGCTGTGTGTTGATGTACTACCCTGCTTTGGTGTTACAGTACAAGCAGGCTTGTACTTTTTACTGCATGGAAGGCAGGGAGATTGTACAGTACTCTAGTGTTCCTTTCTCCTTTGATGTGTGTCCCAGTGAGATCATGAAGCCATACTGGTGATTTCCCACTCCTTGTTAATGTATGAAAATAGGTTAAGATGGTGAAGGTGATTGATCTTGAAAATACTGAGTAGCAAAAGGGGGCCTACAGGACTGGGATACTGTATTGAATTATGTGAGGTGATGGGGACAGGGTGACATGGAGGTGATTTGTTTGTGGCCACCCCTCATGGGATTAAAGCGTGTGGCTATTTATAGATAGATAGATGAAGCCAGTGCAATAATCCAATAATCTTGTACAGTAAGGCCTTATTATGTCACTTTTATTATTATTATTATTATTTGAGTCCAGATTAGTTACATAAGAATCCCCTGTTAAAGTTTTATTGCTACAGATTAAGCTAAGGTTCCATTTTGTCTTCTTTTACGGTATTAATCTAGCAGTTTAAGACACTCCAACCAGATGGGCGTGTAAGGGCTTAGATCTGAGGGTTGGTTGGGGTTTATTGCTTACTTAATGCCACTCAGAGACAAACAATTCTGGTCTCCCTCATCTTAAATGTCAGGGATGAGTAGTGCATAACCTGGGTCTCTATACTCTTGATGGGGCTAAACAGGAGTGGATTTTAAATGGAGTGAGAGGTGATTGGGAAAGTTGTAATAATTCTAAACATATCCCTGACCCATAACCAAAACTGTTTACTTTTATTTTTATTTATTAGTTGATTTATTAATATAGATGATGAGAGAATGAATGAATTTTTTGTTGTAATAATTCTGAACATATCATTGACTTATTAAAAAAAATTGTGTATATATGTATTTTTTTAATTATTTTTTTTGGAATACCGTACCGTAATTCTTAACACATCCTTGAATCAAAACAAGAACTACATATATTTTTTATGGACTATTTCAAAGAGATATGACGGAGCTACTGATTTTCTGCTGGAGGTTTAAAAATTCAAAGGACATGTAACTGAAACTGTTATTCTTACGTGGGAGGAGTTACAGTATTGATAATCCGTTCACACGAAAGTATATGAGAGAGAAACGGCATCTTCTGATCGTTTTCACACTTTCTCACTCTCCTTTCTCATGTTTCTGGCACCTACCTCACCCCATCCTTATCTGGGAAAAAAGGTCAGGTTGATAATGATGATGATGATGACAGTGATGACAGTGATGATGATATTGATGATGACACATATAGGTGTGCATCTTTTGTACTTTCTCCTCTCTGACTGGCTACTACCTCACCCCATCCTTAGCTGGGAAAAAAGTCAGTTTGATGATGATGATGATTATGATGATGAAGATGATTATGGTGATGATGATGATTGTGATGATGATGATGTTGATGGTAATGATGATGATGTTAATGATGCTGATGACATTGATGAAGATGAGAGTGATTATGATGGTGATGATGACAGTGATGGAGATGGTGGTGATGGTGATGACAGTGATGAAGATGGTGGTGATGGCGATGACAGTGATGATGATGATGGTCTCTTGGGTTTCCATAGCTTTATTGAACTGTTTAAATTAATGCAAACTTATCATTTTTCCTCCGCTTTGAATGTCTGCACTTAGCCCATTTATTTTGAGTGATATTTTTGAATTTATTTTTACTACTTTTGGATGATTTTGAACTTTGAAAACCATGACAGCAGTGAAAGGGTTAATGAAGGTGATGGCCTGTGTGTTATCAGGAAAGGAAGCCCCCTAACACCTCTTCCTTAGTGATTTATTTTTGGATGTGGCTGGTTCGTGTTAGTATGTTATGCAGAGTATGGTGGTATTTGAATGGTTTAAATGACAGGAGAGGTTAGGAAGAAGTAGTAAGCAAAATAAATCACTTAGGAGGAGGTGTTAGGGAACTTCCACAACCGACAATATAGACCTATTTCAAAGGTTTGTATTAGTCAGGAAGCTCCCTAACACCTCCTCCTCAGTGATTTATTTTTGGATACGGCTGGTTAATATCAGTGTGTATGTTATTTATGCAGAGTATGGTGGTATTTCTCAATGACACAGAAGAGGCTGATGTGAAGTAAGAAGCAAAATAAATCACTTAGGAAGAGGTGTTAGGGATCATCCTCAACTGAAGTGGAATAAACTCATCTGTAGAGAGCAATAAGTAAATTAATATGATAAAAGATATCCATAGAGTGAAGAAATTAATGTAAGAATTCTATGTTAGTTTTATATGGCAAATGATGAGGTATGGAGTATTATTATTATTATTATTATTATTATTGATGGTGAGATGATGATGATGATGATGAAGAGGAGGAATTCTTTTTGTTGTTGTTTTTGTTTTGGTGATGCTAATGATGGTGGTGGTGGTTGTGGTGGTGGTGGTGGTGGTGGTGGTGATGATGATGATGATGATGATGATAGTGATGATGATGATTTTTCCCTTTGACTCATGCCACTCCCACACACACTCCCCCTCATTTCCTCTAGTATTTTCCCCTTCTGATCTCATTCCAATTCTTCCCTTCCATCCCCTCCCTTCCCTTCCCTCCCATCCATCCCCTCCCATCCATCCCCTCCCTTCCATCCCCTCCCATCCATCCCCTCCCATCCATTCCTTGTCCTAATGCACTCTAATTTGACAGTGAAGTGTTTGGATAGATAGATAGCTAAATAGATAGATAGATACTGTTACTCCTGTCACTCCATAATACTATACACTATACTTTTGTATAGTGAAGTGCGTGTTGGTATACAGGAAGGAAAATCATGTATACAAACAGTGGTATACGCAGCCAAAATCGAGATGAATTTCAAATACGGCTCCATGTCAACAATACTCATTTTATTACGATATTTTTGAATAATTCCGCCACCACTGTTTTTATTGCCTTATTTATCTCAGTATTTATTTATGGTATTTATTTTGTGTTCAAAATTTATTATTTGATTTTCTGTTTGGTATTAATTTATTTTTATACATTTAGTTTTTATTTTCTTATTAATTTCTGGTTATTTATTTATTTTCATTTTTTTTATTTTTTTTATTATTGATTTGTTTTTCAGTATTTTATTTATATTTTTATTAATTTTATTTTTTTTAATGTATTTTTAATTCTATTTATTTATCTTTATTTATTTTTATTTTGTATATGGTTTGGAGGAGGTAAAGTGAATATCATGACCTTTTAAAATCCATCATTAGATTGAGATGGTCCAGTTGTAAGTGACACTGAAGATGCTGTAACACCTTTTCCTTGGCTGTTTATCCTGCACATTACACCTCACTGGCCTCTTGTGTGTAATTCGTAAAATAAAACGCTGAGGAGGATGTACCAGGAAGCTCCCTAACACCTTTTTCTAAGCAATTTATCCTGCACATTACACCTCACTGGCCTCTTGTGTGTAATTCGTAAAATAAAACGCTGAGGAAGAGGTACCAGGAAGCTCCCTAACACCTTTTTCTAAGCAATTTATCCTGCATTATACACCTCACTGGCCTCTTGTGTGTAATTCGTAAAATACAACACTGAGGAAGAGGTACCAGGAAGCTCACTAACACCTCTTTCTTAGCAATTTATCCTGCACATTACACTTCACTGGCCTCTTGTGTGTAATTCGTAAAATATAACACTGAGGCAGATGTACTAGGAAGCTCCCTAACACCTTTTCGTAAGTGATTTATTTTGCTTATTACACCTAAAATATAGTTCTAAGAAGGTACTGCGAAGCTCCCTGACACCTTTTCCTAAGTGATTTATTTTGCTTAATACACCATAAATATATTTCTGAGGAGGTACTATGAAGCTCCCTAACACCTTTTCCTGAGCTGTTTATTTTGGTTATTACCTTACTCTCCTATCCTGTTATATAAATCCTGACAACATTGCCATTCTCTGCCTAAGTAACGTACCAGAGGATATTAACCAGCCATATCCAAAAATAAATCACTAAGGAAGAGGTGTTAGGGAACATAAATCCTTCCAGTATCACCATACTCTGCGTAAATAACATATAAAAGGATATTAACCAGCCATATCCAAAAATAAATCACTAAAGAAGAGGTGTTAGGGAGCTTTCTTGCCCTATGGGAGTAAGATTGGGCAGTGTTCTTGTATGATTACGAAGCTTACTTAACACCTTTTCCTGAGTGATTTATTTTTGGATACTGCTGGCTAATAACCTTTTGTGTATGAAGGAGGGGGGAGTGAGTTGGGGGGAGGGCAGTCAAATGGTGGGTGACAGAGCGACTTGGAGGTGTTTTGTCTGCGGCCACCCTTTGCGGGATTAGGGCATCAGGCTGTAGATAGATAGATGTTATTTATGCAGAGAATGGTGATATTAGAAGAATTTAAGCAGTACTGAAGAGGATAACAAGGTGTAGTAGGTAAAATAAATCACTTAGGAACATGTGTTTGGGAGCTTCCTTGCCTGAGGGGAATATGAGCAGGAGTATTTAGTTCTCTCTCTCTCTCTCTCATTTTTTTTTATCTCCAGATACCTGAATCCCGTAAGGGGTGGCCACAAACAAATCGCCTCCATGTTGCCCTGTCCCCCGCCATCTCACTGCCCTCTCCCCAGCTCACACCGCCTTCCGTCATATTCAGTTCCAGTCGTAAAGTAACTCAATATATCGTGATCTCAGCCAACAAGATTTTTTTTTTTTTCTTTAATAAGGATGACACTGAGGTGGTTTGGCCATGTGGAGAGGATGGAGAGTGAGAGACTGATGAGGAGAGTGTATGTGAGTTGAGGTGGAGGGGGAGGCCAAGGATGAGATGGAGGGTTAGAGTGGAGAGGTATATGAGGGAGGGGGGTTGTGATAGGAAGCGTTAGGAGGAACACACTGAGGTGGTTTGGCCATGTGGAGAGGATGGAGAGTGAGAGACTGATGGGGAGAGTGTATGTGAGTGAGGTGGAGGGGGAGAGAGGGAGGGGGAGGCCAAGGATGAGATGGAGGGATGGAGTGGAGAGGTATATGAGGGAGGGAGGTTGTGACAGGAAGCGTTAGGAGGAACACACTGAGGTGGTTTGGCCATGTGGAGAGGATGGAGAGTGAGAGACTGATGAGGAGAGTGTATGTGAGTTGAGGTGGAGGGGGAGGCCAAGGATGAGATGGAGGGATGGAGTGGAGAGGTATATGAGGGAGGGGGGTTGTGATAGGAAGCGTTAGGAGGAACACACTGAGGTGGTTTGGCCATGTGGAGAGGATGGAGAGTGAGAGACTGATGAGGAGTGTATGAGAGTGAGGTGGAGGGGGGGAGAGGGAGGGGCAGGCCAAGGATGAGATGGAGGGATGGAGTGGAGAGGGATATGAGGGAGGGGGGTTGTGATGGGAAGCGTTAGGAGAAACACACTGAGTTGGTTTGGCCATGTGAAGAGGATGGAGAGTGAGAGACTGACGAGGAGAGTGTATGTGAGTGAGGTGGAGGGGGAGAGAGGGAGGGGGAGGCCAAGGATGAGATGGAGGGATGGAGTGGAGAGGTATATGAGAGAGGGGGGTGTGAGTTGGGAGCAGGGCAGTGAAATGGCGGGGAACAGGGTGATGTGGAGACGATTTATTTGTGGCCACCCCGTATGGGATTAAGGCGTCTGGCAATAGATAGATAGATAGATAGACAGACATTTGTGAGGGTAGGAAGTTTTTTTTTTTTTTGTTATTTCCTATTTATATATTCTCCACACTGATATTCCTATTATGTAGAGTGAGAAACTGACTAGGAGAGTATGAGGTATGTGGAGGGGTAGAGGGAGACCTAGGATGAGGGAATGGGATGGGGATGTACTCTGAAGATGTGAGTTGGAGGGAGGGCTGCCTGTTGTTAGAAAAATAAGTGACATGGAGGCGGTTTGTTTGTGGCCACCTCCTCTGAGATTAAGATGTCTGGCTGAATCTATACTCTTTTCACTCTAACTTAGAAAAATAAGTGACATGGAGGCGGTTTGTTTGTGGCCACCTCCTCTGAGATTAAGATGTCTGGCTGAATCTATACTGTTTTCACTCTGACTTGGCCCAAAACTGTCATTTCTCCATCTTGAATCCTGAGTTGTAGCACTAGTTTAATGCTAGAGTATGGTGCTAGTCACGAAGAAGTGCTGTGGAAAGGATGTAGAGTCGTAGCGTTCAGGATAAATCGCTAAGGAAGAGGAAGGTGAGAAAATGGACCTTGACGCGACAGGCAGGATACTTAATAATTATGAATCTTAGTCTTTCACGTTACCGACTTTACTGGTGTACTTTACTGAGTAGATTTATAAAGCCACTTGAATCTGGTAGTGTATTTTATTTATTCTTTACTATATTTACTCAGCTTTGGGGGACCTTGTGCAGTGGAGGGGAAATTTAAATCTATGTTTGCCCCCTCAAAGTCAAAAATATCCCGCCAAAACTGAACGAAAATGCACAGAGATAATAAATAAAGTACGTTATCAGATTTGCTAGGTTAGGTTTATCACTACAGTATTACAATTTGTTTTAGTTTTATTTATGTCACTCGTATTTTTTTATTTCCATATTACATCTTAATTTTATTTCCACATTTTGAGATTACTGATTGTTTATGGTAGGAGGGATAAAAAATTGGCGCACCGTTTGATCTTGTTTCATACTCAATGCCTGTTTGTTGCGCCTTATTTTTTAATTTTATTTATTTTTTTGTGGTAACAGTAACAGAAGCATCATTTGAGGGTAAAAGTGAAGTAGAGGAGATGAAATGTTAGCAGATTTTCGTAACAGTGAGCAGAGAAACATACGAAGCCTCTCTCAGCTTACGAATATTAGCCAACAGGGGAAATGTGGAGTAGAAGAGGTGAAATATTAAGATTTTCGTATCAATAGGCAGAGAAACATACCAAGCCTCTCGCAGCTTACGAATATTAGCCAACAGGGGAAAATGTGGAGTAGAAGAGGTGAAATATTAAGATTTTCGTAACAGTGAGCAGAGAAACATACGAAGCCTCTCTCAGCTTACGAATATTAAGCAACACAGGAAATTGTAGAGTAGAAGAGGTGAATTATTGAGATTTTCGTATCAGTAGGCAGAGAAACATACCAAGCCTCTCGCAGCTTACGAATATTAGCCAACAGGGGAAATGTGGAGTAGAAGAGGTGAAATATTAACAGATTTTTCGAATAAGTGAGCAGAGAAACATACCAAGCCTCTCTCCGCTTACGAATATTAAGCAACACAGGAAATTGTCGAGTAGAAGAGGTGAATTATTGAGATTTTCGTATCAGTAGGCAGAGAAACATACCAAGCCTCTCGCAGCTTACGAATATTAGCCAACAGAGGAAATGTGGAGTAGAAGAGGTGAAATAACAGATTTTCGTATAAGTGAGCAGAATACCAAGCCTCTCTCAGCTTACGAATATTAGCCAACAGAGAGGCAGAAGAGGTGAATTATCCAATCATTTCCTCACTGTACCTGCTGGATTTCTATTATTTAAAGTTTATTGGTGGTGTTTGTACCACAGAATGTTTTATTTATTCACAGTAGAGATTTTGATAAGTTTCTCTGCTCATTCAAACGCTGTAATGTACTGGGAATATGGTTATAATATATTTTTCCGAGTTTTTAAGTTGGCGGGGAGATCTAACCTAAGTGAACTGTTATGTTAGTCACGTAGGCAGTAAGATTATTAAATTTGACATATAAACATATATATATATAGTTAATGGAAGGATTTGTTAAGTTCTATGGCATCTTTTTATTTTTATTTTTATTTTTCTGGTGTGGTGCTTCCTTCGTGTGCTCATTTTTAGCGGTTTTTATTTTAGCTTTTTTCGTTTTCTGTTTAACCTTGAAAGATGTATTAGTTCTGTTATAATTAGTAGTTTGAGTTTTTTTTTTAACAATTGCTCTAGTTTTCAATTGTTTTGCCTTCTGTTTTTTGATTGTGATTTTTGCTTTTGGTTTCACGTTTTGATTTTGCTGTTATTATTGTTTTGAAGTTTTCCTGGTACTCTTGTATCACCCCATTCGTAAGTGGAGATGATGATGATGAGGAGGAGGAGGAGGAAGAGGAGGAGAATGATGATGATAATGAGAATGTTGAGGAGGAGGGGGGGTGGAAGAGGAGGAGGAGGTGGACGATGAGATGACGATAAGGAAAAGGAGGAGGCGGAGAGGGTGCTGCTGAGGAGGAGGGTGATGCTGAGGATGATGATTGCTCTGTTTCTTGGCTGTGTTGGTTAATATAATTGTTGGTTTGGTTGATTGGGTGGTTGGCGGGATATTCAATTTGCCTCTTGGTTGACGTTCCAGGGCTGGTTGATTGATAGGTTGATTAGTAAGTTCCGGGATGGTTGATTGGTTTTTCAAGATTGTATTTGTAGTGGGTTTGGAGATGTAAGGTAGATTTAACGTTTGGAGATTTGGTTGGTTAATAGGTCGGTTAGTTGATTAGCTAGTTGATTGATTGGTTAGTTGATTGGCTTGTCGGTTGGTTGTAGGGGTTGTTTGTTGATTGGTAGTGTTCAGTGTCAACCTATCAGCCTACTTCAGCCGTAACATTCCACCCTACAACCAAATATTTATATACGTCAGGTAAACAATTCTCGGGCAGACTTATGAGAAAAAAAATATTCATATCTCTAAAATAATCGATATATTTCAAAATTATCAGACTTTAGCCGTAAATTTTTTGAATTCGACTCGTCCAGGAGATTCACGTATGGATCAGACTCTTCCAACAGACAACGTATGGATCGGATCGGACTCTCCCAAAAGACATATTGTGTGTATACTGTATTTAGAATTGTAAATATAAGTTATTCTGGTAGCTGGATATTTGTATACTAGTAACTGTATTTGTATAGTAGTATTGAACCAGTATATATATATGTATACTATGTAGGACTTGTTTCCCTAATCTTACCAGTACAAACACTTAAAAAGTTTTGAATTCTTTAACATCATTTTGCCGTGGAATTTGAATGTGGACGAAAGCACTGATATTTTTTTGATATTTCCAGTGATATTAACTTTTCAAATCATAATCGTTTCTCTAATACAGTAAGCGCGTGATATAATACTGTTTTAAATATACTCATACACTCATTTTCAAATCAGCACATATTGGGTGTATATTATTTTCGCGATGTGTCGGGTTTATATCCTGTATGTAGACGGCAAATGTCCTTCCCATTTTTTATTGTTTTGAAAGTTTATAAGGAAGTTGTAGTTAATGTGGGATGTAATTTTTGAGTACATTGCAGTACATTTTATCGGTGTACATTTATCTGCAAGTTGGTGATGTTTTGCTTATAAATTTAGAGGACCCGTTTCAGTGCATAGGAAAGATGATGTGGGATGTTTGAATAACCAGGTAGACGGAGGGTGAGATGGAGGGATGGAGTATAGAGGCGAGGGAGGGGGAGACCGAGGATTAGGAGTAGAGAGGCGAGGGAGGGGAAGGCCGAGGATGGGATGGAAGGGGTGAAGTGATATTCCTGTACTGATATTCTGGTAAGAGTTGTTTTGTAAATGAACTTTAGATAATAAACACTTTATTTTTGTCAGTTATTATTTGTCCTGCCGTGTTAGTGTGTGAGTAGGATTGACAATTGACGTGCTGAGTGAAAGTGGTAGTAGTGGTAGTGGTAATAGTAGTGGTAGTAGTGGTGGTGGTGGTAGTAATGGTAGTAGTAGTAGTATTGGTAATAGTAGTAGTGGTGGTAGTAGTAGTAGTGGTTGTGGTAGAGTAGCAGTAATAGTAGTGGTAGCTGTAGTAGTAGTAGTGGTAGTAGTAGTTGCAGTAGCAGAAGCAGTTGTTGTAATAATCGTAGTAGTAGCAGTAATAGTAGTGGTAGTAGTAGCTTTAGTAGTAGTAGATCAACCCCGGTCTCTCTGGTCAGGCCAATCAGACCTGTCAACCTCAAGAAAGGAATCGAACCTGCATGGCCGTCCAAATGGTTCCAGGGGCCACAGGGAACCATTAGCCTTGTCATTCAGTGTAGAGTCACGTAAGGAAGACGTGGGTGGCAATAGAGTGAGCGGATGATAGTTGCCTGCCGTACCATCAGTAGGAGGCGAATTATACTACTTCATATGCTGTAGCATAGATTCTTTTTTATGCAAGAA
>NC_136955.1:1272500-1290000 GCF_032717465.1 Coenobita brevimanus | reverse complement strand
TTGTATTTTTATTATTATTTTTATTACCTGTATTATTTTATTATTATTATTATTATTATTATTATTATTATTATTTAGCTTAGATTTTTTCGAACAGGGAGTCATCGGATTGAAGGGGTCGATTCCTTATTCTTTTTAGGCAGTCTCTCTCTCTCTCTCTCTCTCTCTCTCTCAAATCTATTCTTGGCGGCTTTGGGGATTACGTAACACCTCTCCCTTATCGATTTATTTTACACATTGCTTCTCAGTGTCGCCTTTTTTATGCAAGAAAGAAGGAACCAAGGGCCATGATCCCGCTAATTGCTCCCTCCAAGAAAAAAAACCAAAAAATTACTGAGCCACATTCAAGATCCATTACATTCAGCTTTACATGTTATTGATGCAAACTATTATTTAAACGATATAAGTAACATACAGGAAAATGTTAGGGTATAATAATCAAAATAAATCGCTAAGGTAAAGGTGTAACGAAGCTCCAGTACCAGTTAGCATAGGGACTGATGTTTATTTATATTTTTCTAACTTGTCATTTAATAACGTAATATATAAATGCTTAAATTCAAAAACTGACATTCATACAAGCTATACTTATTGTTATTATATTATTTACCTGTATTTAGAGGTGTATAAATAGGATATTTATACATATCAATTATTAACCGCTTTACCCAGTTTAAATGATTTGATTCGATTTTGTTTTGAAAGTTTAACTGATCCCTAACGGAATATATATTTATTAACCGCTTTACCCAGTTTAAATGATTTGATTCGATTTTGTTTTGAAAGTTTAACTGATCTCTAACGGAATATATATTTATTAACCGCTTTACCCAGTTTGAATAATTCGATTTTGTTTTGAAAGTAACGGAATTCATATTTATTAACCGCTTACCCAGTTTAAATTTGTCGATTTGGTTTTGAAAGTTTAAAGGATCTGTAACGGAATATATATTAACCGCTTTACCCAGTTTGAATGATTCGAGTTTGTTTTGAAAGTAACGGAATTCATATTTATTAACCGCTTTACCCAGTTTAAATTAGTCGATTTAGTTTTGAAAGTTTAAAGGATCTGTAACGGAATATATATTAACCGCCTTACCCAGTTTGAATTATTCGAGTTTGTTTTGAAAGTAACGGAATTCATATTTATTAACCGTTACTTAGTTTGAATTATTCGAGTTTGTTTTGAAAGTAACGGAATTCATATTTATCAACAGCTGTACCCAGTTTGAATTATTCGATTTTGTTTTGAAAGTAAAGGAATGTATATTTATTAACCGCTTTACCAAGTTTGAATTATTCGATTTTGTTTTGAAAGTTTAACGGATCTGTAACGGAATTTTGATATCTTTATAAGTTAGAGGGAAGTTAAATTGATATATTGAAGCAGGACTTAGAGTATATCAGGATTATACTCAAATTAACCCCCTCTACGTCTGTAACTTACCCCATTATATTTTTAAACGGTGAAAAACAGAGAGAGAGAGAGAGAGAGAGAGAGAGAGAGAGAGAGAGAGAGAGAGAGTGGGGGTGCAGAATGTGAAAAGTTCAGCTCAGGAATAAAATGAACTAAAATCCTGAGAGAGAGAGAGAGAGAGAGAGAGAGAGAGGAAAACTAAATTACTCATACCAGGATTAAACTTAGCAACTTAAATTCGCCGTGAGAGAGAGAGAGAGAGAGAGAGAGAGAGAGAGAGAGAGAGAGGGAGGGAGATTCATCGTAAAAAGTTATATACGAATATACTCAGTTTTCTTTAAGTTGGCCTAAAATGTCTCCATCATGAATACTGAGTTGTAACGGTATACTAACACTAGAACATGATGCTAGTCACGAAGAAGTGCCGTGGAAAGGATGTTGAGCCGTAGTAGTATTGTCTTTTTCTGCCACTGAGCTACGTGAAATAAGCTGCAAAAGGACGAAAATCTGGGCCAAGTTAAGGTGAAAGGAGTTGAATAACACTAGAACATGATGCTAGTCACGAAGAAGTGCCGTGGAAAGGATTTAGAGCCGTATTATTGTCTTTCTGCCACTGAGCTACGTGAAATAAGCTGCAAAAGGACGAAAATCTGGGCCAAGTTAAGGAGAGAGGGAGAGAGAGAAACTCCGGCCATCAGGTCAATGGCTATTAGAGGTCAGCCTCCTACCCTTACCTTTCCATAGCACTTCTTCGTGACTAGCATCATATTCTAGTGTTAGCATACCTATACGACTCAGCATTCAAGATGGCGAGGTAAAAAGTTTAGGCCAAATAAGAGTGAAAAGAGTAAAAAAAAATACAATATACTCAATCTATCGTATCTATCTGTCTATCTATCTATATCTATCTGTCTGTCTCTATAACCAGACGCCTTAATCCCGAAATGGGTGGCCACAAAAAAATCACCTCCATGTCACCCTGTCCTCTGCCATCATACCGCCCTCTTTCCAGCACACGCAATCCTCTCCCATGTACCTCTCCACCCCATCCCTCCAACTCACCCAGACACACTCTCCTTGTCAGTTTCTCACTCCAGTTTCTCCACCCCATCCCTACATCTCATCCTCGGTCGCCCTCTCCTACTGCCCCCTCCATGTCACTCATACGCTCTTCTGGTCAGTCTCTTACTCCATTTTCTTCACCATATCCTTTCAACCCATCCTCGGCCTTCCTCTCCATCTCATGCATTCTTCTTGTCAGTCTCTCACCATCCATTCTCTCCATGTTGCTTCTCCAGACACTTCAGTCACATCCACACCACAACGCTCCTTCACATCCTCATCTCACTCACATGCACTCTTCTGGTCAATCTTTCACTCCATCACATACTGTACACATCCTCATTTGTCTGTCTGTCTCTCCACGTAACTCCACATCCACACCACAACGCTCCTTCACTTCCTCATTTGTCTGTCTGTCACCACGTAACTCCACATCCACACCACAACGCTCCTTCACTTCCTTATTTGTCTGTCTGTCTCTCCACGTAACTCCACATCCACACCACAACGCTCCTTCACATAATCGTTTGTCTGTCTCTCCACGTAACTCCACATCCACATCCACACCACAACGCTCCTTCACTTCCTCATATGTCTGTCTCTCCACGTAACTCCACATCCACACCACAACGCTCCTTCACTTCCTCATTTGTCTGTCTGTCTCTCCACGTAATTCCACATCCACACCACAACGTTCCTTCACTTCCTCATTTGTCTGTCTGTCTCTCCACGTAACTCCACATCCACACCACAACGCTCCTTCACTTCCTCATCCGTCTGTCTGTCTCCACGTAATTCCACATCCACACAAGGCTCCTTCACTTCCTCCTTCGTGTGTTTTAAGGTCTCACATAGTCAGTTAATTCTACGGTCCCAGCTTGCCATATTTCACTATCAGAGAGTGCATACCCCCGCAAGCGTCGGCGAAATTTAATACGGTACCGGTACGCCCGCATCTGTATTCGAATTGTTTCAGGTCAGTGGCACTTCTTCGTGACTAGCAGCCCATTCCGGTGTTAATCTATTGTTACTGCACGGTTGCACTTCTTCGTGACTAGCAGCCCATTCCGGTGTTAATCTATTGTTTCTGCACAGTGGCACTTCTTCGTGACTAGCAGCCCATTCCGGTGTTTATCTATTGTTACTGCATAGTTGCACTTCTTCGTGACTAGCATCATATTCCAGTGTTAATCTATATATTGTTCAGCTCATTGGCATTTCTTCGTGACTAGCATCGTATTCCAGTGTTAATCTATATATTGTTCAGCTCATTGGCACTTCTTCGTGACTAGCATCGTATTCCATTGTTAATCTATATATTTAGCTCATTGGCACTTCTTCGTGACTAGCATCGTTTTCAGTGTTAATCTCTTGTTACGGCTCAGTGGCAGAATGAAAGTGCTACGGTTGTATATCTTTTCCATAGCACTTCTTCGTGACTAGCATCGTATTCCGATGGTAATTTACCGTAGCACTTCTTCGTGACTAGCATCATATTCTGGTGTTAATATAGCACTACTTCGTGACTAGCAGCATATTCCAATGTTAATATACTTGTAGCACTTCTTCGTGACTAGCAGCATGTTCCAGTGTTAATATATCACTCCGTGACTAGCAGCATATTCCAGTGTTAATATAGCACTTGTTCGTGACTAGCAGCGTATTCCAGTGTTATTATAGCACTTCTTCGTGACTAGCAGCATATTCCAATGTTAATATACTCGTAGCACTTCTTCGTGACTAGCAGCATATTCCAGTGTTAATATAGCACTTCTTCGTGACTAGCAGCGTATTCCAGTGTTATTATAGCACTTCTTCGTGACTAGCAGCATATTCCAATGTTAATGTACTCGTAGCACTTCTTCGTGACTAGCAGCATATTCCAGTGTTAATATAGCACTTCTTCGTGACTAGCAGCGTATTCCAGTGTTATTATAGCACTTCTTCGTGACTAGCAGCATATTCCAGTGTTAATATACTCGTAGCACTTCTTCGTGACTAGCAGCATATTCCAGTGTTAATATAGCACTTCTTCGTGACTAGCAGCATATTCCAATGTTAATATACTCGTAGCACTTCTTCGTGACTAGCAGCATATTCCAGTGTTAACATACTCGTAGCACTTCTTCATGACTAGCAGCATATTCCAGTGTTAATATTGCACTTCTTCGTGACTAGGAGCATATTCCAGTGTTAATATACTCGTAGCACTTCTTCGTGACTAGCAGCATATTCCAGTGTTAACATACTCGTAGCACTTGTTCATGACTAGCAGCATATTCCAGTGTTAATATAGCACTTCTTCGTGACTAGCAGCATATTCCAGTGTTAAAAAGAGCAAATGATATACGGTACATGTAAATAATTTCACCGGACGATTCAGATAACACACAAGAAGACTGTAAGGGGTAATAAGCAAAATAAATCGCTTAAGAGAAGGTGTTAGGGAGCTTCTTTTTACCGACGAGAACAAGGGAATGGCTCAGTCGGTGTCTAACCTGCGTCACTGATTATTTTTACCCTAACTTGGCCTAAAATTGCCGTCTCCCCATCTTGAATGCCGAGTTGGAACGGTAGACTAGCACTAGAATATGATGCTAGTCACGAAGAAGTGCTGTGGAAAGGATGTGGAGCCGTAGTATTGCCTTCGGCCATTGCGTGAAGTATTGATGCTAGTCACGAAGAAGTGCTGTGGCAAGGATGTGGAGCCGTAGTATTGTCTTCGGCCATTGCGTGAAGTATTGATGCTAGTCACGAAGAAGTGCTGTGGCAAGGATGTGGAGCCGTAGTATTGTCTTCGGCCATTGCGTGAAGTATTGATGCTAGTCACGAAGAAGTGCTGTGGCAAGGATGTGGAGCCGTAGTATTGTCTTCGGCCATTGCGTGAAGTATTGATGCTAGTCACGAAGAAGTGCTGTGGCAAGGATGTGGAGCCGTAGTATTGTCTTCGGCCATTGCGTGAAGTATTGATGCTAGTCACGAAGAAGTGCTGTGGAAAGGTTGTGGAGCCGTAGTATTGTCTTTTTCTGTCACTGAGCTACGTGAAGTACCGTGTATGATGCTAGTCACGAAGAAGTGCTGTGGAAAGAATGGAGAGCCGTAGTATTGTGTTTTTGTCACAAAGCTGCGTGTATGATGCTAGTCACGAAGAAGTGCTATGGCAAGAATGGAGGGCTATAGTATTGTCTTTTTCCGACACTGAGTTACGTGAAGTTTGATTCTAGTCACGAAGAAGTGCTGTGGAAAGGATGTAGAGCCGTAGTATTGTCTTTTTCCGACACTGAATTATATAAAGTCTGATGCTAGTCACAAAGAAGTGCTGTCGAAAGGATGTAGAGACAGTATTGTCATATTCAGCCACTGAGTTACCGGTACGTGAAGTCTGATGCTAGTCACGAAGAAGTGCTATGGAAAGGATGTAGAGCCGTAGTATTGTTTTTGTCACTAAGCTACGTGTATGGTGCTTGT
This sequence comes from Coenobita brevimanus, assembly GCF_032717465.1. Classification (NCBI taxonomy): domain Eukaryota; kingdom Metazoa; phylum Arthropoda; class Malacostraca; order Decapoda; family Coenobitidae; genus Coenobita; species Coenobita brevimanus. The sequence continues at coordinate 1,284,053 of NC_136955.1, read as the reverse complement.
CACGAAGAAGTGCTGTAGAGGGAATGTAGAGCCGAATTTCGATATGACGTCCGTTTAATACAGAATCGGACAGTAAGGTGTAAAAGCAAAATAAATCGCTTAGGAAAATGTGTTAGGGAGTTTCCTTAACCGATGACAAAACAGGCCGATGAGAGAGTTAATTGAGGCTGTCTTTAATTGAGTAGTAGTAGTAGTAGTAGTAGTAATAGGGGGAGGAGTATCTAGCTGAAACGTGAACCCAGTGGACTGCAGGCTTTTGCTATCCTCCTCCTCCTCCTCCTCCTCCATCCTTATAATTTCCATCATTTTTTTTTTCTTCTGTAATAAATACGGTACATGAGTAGGTGGGATCTAGGAAGGTGAATATGGACGCAAGTGGAGAATTCATCACCATCACCATCATCATCATCATCATCATCATCATCATCATCAACATCATCATCATCATTATTATCACCACCACCATTATCATCAATATCACCACCACCACCACCACCACCACCACCACCACCATCATCATCATCATCATTATCACCACCACCACCACCATCATCATCATCATTATCACCACCACCACCACCATCATCATCATCATCATCACCACCACCACCACCATCATCACCACCACCACCACCACCATCATCATCATCATCACCACCACCACCACCACCATCATCATCATCACCACCACCACCACCATCATCATCATCACCACCACCACCATCATCATCATCATCACCACCACCACCACCACCACCACCATCATCATCATCACCACCACCACCACCACCACCACCACCACCATCATCATCATCAATAACAGATACCAAATTACCGAAATAACCAATATGAAAATTAATAGTAAGAGGGAACAACATATTAAAGGTTTTTCCCGTTCTCTTAATATTGTAACTTTTAAGATTTGGCAGTTTGGAAGGAATAAAGTTAATGATCCATACATGATTTTTTAATTGGGGTCGCTAATATGGCCATGTGGAGAGGATGGAGGGTGAAAGACTGACGAAGAGAGTGTATGTGAGTGAGGTGGAGGGGGAAAGAGGGAGGGGGAGGCCGAGGATGAGATGGAGAGATGGGGTGGAGTGGAGAGATATATGAGAGAGGGGGGTGTGAGTTGGGAGCAGGGGAGTGAAATGGCGGGGGACAGGGCGACTTGGAGGCGATTTGTTTGTGGCCACCCCAAACGGGATTGAGGCGTCTGGCAATAGATAGATAGATAGATAGCTAATATGGTGTGATAATTGTGTGTGTGTGTGTGTGTGTGTGTGTGTGTGTGTTGGCGTCTCACCTTCTCCCTGTGCTGTTTGCATTGAGGTCAGGATAAGTGGCCATATTTGCTCTTTCGTATCATTGAAACTTGCCTCATCCCTGTGGCAAGGTTTATTATTCTTATCAGTATTATAATTATTGCCTATAATAAAATTGCCATATATTTGCAAGGTCATTTGTGCCCGAGCCTCGCCCTCGTGTCAGGCTAGCGGTCCAGGTGTGGCTTCTTTAGGCTCAACATGGCGTCAATCCGTCCACCGGACCTGTGGATATTATCGGCAACACAGAACAGTGAGTCAGCCACGCTGTCTCCAGAACGGCTTAAGCCAGCCAGCTGACATTTGACACCAATACAGCCTTCAGGCGGACGCACTGCGGAAAGGAGTACGCTGCCAATCGCTGGATTATTCTCTCAGATCGCCTAGGGTCAAAAACTGGCACTTTTCCCGATATTTCGGATGTCAGCTGATTTTGCCTGAAGGATTACAGCCAGAGCCAGCACACTTGTGGCCTTATAGACTGTGATGACCTAAGGTGACCTGCACATCAGTGACCTTGACCTCAAGGTGAAGGATTACAGCCAGAGCCAGCACACTTGTGGCCTTATAGACTGTGATGACCTAAGGTGACCTGCACATCAGTGACCTTGACCTCAAGGTGAAGGATTACAGCCAGAGCCAGCACACTTGTGGACTTATAGACTGTGATGACCTAAGATGACCTGCACATCAGTGACCTTGACCTCAAGGTGAAGGATTACAGCCAGAGCCAGCACACTTGTGGACTTATAGACTGTGATGACCTAAGGTGACCTGCACATCAGTGACCTTGACCTCAAGGTGAAGGATTACAGCCAGAGCCAGCACACTTGTGGACTTATAGACTGTGATGACCTAAGGTGACCTGCACATCAGTGACCTAGACCTCAAGGTGAAGGATTACAGCCAGAGCCAGCACACTTGGTGGACTTACAGACTGTGATGACCTAAGGTGACCTCCACAAGATCAGTCATCTTGACCTCAAGGTCCCTTTATAGCTTGCCTTCTGGTAGGCAGTGTATGCAACAGGTCAGCTCTGGAACTGTCTCCCTCTCTCTCTATTTCCTACTGACTGTGACCTCCAGTCTTTTAAACGCAGTGTGTCCAGGCATCTGGAAATGCACGCCTCTTGAATCAGGCTCTGTGTTAACTTGCTTTTGTTTTTTACTCAGAGGGAACAATTTGTGAATTTATGGCCGTTAGGTCCTTATTGCTTGCAATAAAAAAAAAAAAACGTGGCAAGTTTTTCTATATCAAAACTGTCCTTGGCCGGCCAATTTTACGGCGTTCTATTTTCAATTCGAATTTATTATGGACCAGTATTATATAGTTTGTTAAGCCATGTTATTGATATGATTATACCGGTACCGTGTTTATTTATGAGGGAAATGTGTATCAGGTTAAGAGGTACAGGTAAGCAGTGTCAGAAGGTGTATTGACGTGGACGGCGTCAGGTGAAGGTGATGTGGTGTGGGGGTGATGTGTGTGTGGGTTTACTTTGCGTTCTCATATAGCTTTTGTGTGTGTGTATGTGTGTATGTGTGTGTGTGTGTGTGTGTGTGTGTGTGTGTGTTTTAGCGTTAGTGTCTGTTTCTGGTTGTGTTTACTAGACGGATGGGACTGGAGTGTATTGGTGTTGTGATAAGGAGGGGTAGACTGAGTTGGTGTTGTGATGAGGAGGGGTAGACTGAGATGGTTTGTGATGAGGAGGGGTAGACTGAGATGGTTTGTGATGAGGAGGGGTAGACTGAGATGGTTTGTGATGAGGAGGGGTAGACTGAGATGGTTTGTGATGAGGAGGGGTAGATTGAGATGGTTTGTGATGAGGAGGGGTAGATTGATATGGTTTGCGATGAGGAGGGGTAGATTGAGATGGTTTGTGATGAGGAGGGGTAGACTGAGATGGTTTGTGATGAGGAGGGGTAGATTGAGATGGTTTGTGATGAGGAGGGGTAGACTGAGATGGTTTGTGATGAGGAGGGGTAGACTGAGATGGTTTGTGATGAGGAGGGGTAGACTGAGATGGTTTGTGATGAGGAGGGGTAGACTGAGATGGTTTGTGATGAGGAGGGGTAGACTGAGATGGTTTGTGATGAGGAGGGGTAGACTGAGATGGTTTGTGATGAGGAGGGGTAGACTGAGATGGTCTGGGCATGTGGAGAGGATGGAGGATGACAGTTGGGTGTGGAAGGTGAGAAGTGTGAACGTCGAGGGTGGGGTTGTGAGAGGCAGACCGAAAAAGACCTGGGACGAGTAAGAATGTGACCTCAGGGGTACCACGAGACTGAATTGTAGGGAGGCTGCCAGAGATCGAGCAGCATAGAGGCCGACGCGTGAAAATATGTTAGAGCCATTTTAAGCGATACGACACGATACGGTATGGAATAATATGTCTGTCTGTCTGTAAGCCTCTCTCTCTCTCTCTCTCTCTCTCTCTCTCTCCAGGCTTACTGTCCTATCCTGCTATATATAAATCCTTCAAACATCGCCATACTCTGCATAAATAACGTACAAAAGGATGTTAACCAGCCATTGCCAAAAATAAATCGCTAAGGACGAGGTGTTAGGGAGTATAAATCCTTCCAGTATCACCATACCCAGATATATAACGTAGGATATTAACCAGCCATAGCCAAAAATAAATCGCTAAGGAAGAGGTGTTAGGGAGCATAAATCCTTCCCGTATCGTACTCTGCATATATAACGTAGGATATTAACCAGCCGAAGCCAAAAATAAATCGCTAATGAAGAGGTGTTAGGGAGCATAAATCCTTCCAATATCGCCATACTCTGCTTAAATAACGTACAAAAAGAATGTTAAATCGCTGAGGAAGAGGTGTTTGTCGTTCTTGAGGCGGGGTTAGGCTAAATAATAATAGTAATAATACCAGTTAATACCGTACTGAATAATACCGATAATAATAATAATAATAATAATAATAATAATAATAATAATAATACCAGTAAATTGCTATGAAAAAGGCAACGTCATAATACCAGTTAATACTTAATAATTCTAGTAAAAATAATAATACCAGTAAATACCGGTAATTGTGAGAAAGGGTACGTGGTAATACCAGTTGGCGATTAATAATACCAGTTAATTATGAAGCATGTGACGAAATAATACCAGTACATAATTAATAATACCAGTACATAATTAATCCCAGTTAATTGTAATACCAGTAAGTCAAATAAGTAAATAAATGCACTACATAATACCAGTTAATTATGAACTACGTAACGATGGAATACCAGTTAAAAATACCAGTACGTAATTAATCCCAGTTAATTGTAATACCAGTAAATCAGATAACTAAATAAATGCTCTAAATAATACCAGTTAATAATACCAGTAAATACCTAGATAGTAGAGGTGTATTTTCAGCTTATACCAATACTTTTTTTATACCCGGTATCTTATTTTATTTTGGTTTATTTATGATTTATTTAATGGCGGTAACGAGGGTGTTGTTGATGTAGTGGGAATATAGTAACTGATAAATAATAAACCGCAAAAGTATCGGCGTTTCGGCCATATTTCCACCTTGATGATGATGATGATGATGATTATTATTATTATTATTATTATTCTTTCAAAATCCACCCTTCCACCTCTCCCTTTTTCTCTCTCTCTCTCCTCCTCCTCCTCCCTCCCTTATCATCATCATTATTATTATTATTATTATTATTATTATTATTATTATTATTATTATTATTTTCCCCAACCGCTGTCAGATAAATACTACGCCTCCACGTCCTACTCATAGCACTTCATCGTGACTAGCAAATTTACGCCAATTTAAATCATACTTAAGATTATCGTAGTGTGTTAAAGCAAGCTCCCTAACGCCTCCTCCATAGCGATTTATTTTACGTATTAAACCTTAACTTTCTCTTGTATGATATTTATTACACCTTATTACACCTTATTATTACACCTTATTATTACACCTTATTACACCTTATTATTACACCTTATTATTACACCTTATTATTACACCTTATTACACCTTATTATTACACCTTATTACACCTTATTATTACACCTTATTATTACACCTTATTATTACACCTTATTACACCTTATTATTACACATTATTATTACACATTATTATTACACATTATTATTACACCTTATTATTACACCTTATTATTACACCTTATTATTACACATTATTATTACACATTATTATTACACATTATTATTACACATTATTATTACACATTATTATTACACATTATTATTACACATTATTATTACACATTATTATTACACATTATTATTACACATTATTATTACACATTATTATTACACATTATTATTACACATTATTATTACACATTATTATTACACATTATTATTACACATTATTACACATTATTACACATTATTACACATTATTAATTACACCTTTTTACACCTTAGCTTTCTCTAAATAAATAAGTAAATCGCTTAGGAAAAGGTGTTAGGATACGCATGTCTGGTTGAATACGAATCATGACTGGTGATAAAAAATTGAGAAATAAATCGCCAATAGGACGGTGCTTCATACAAAATTGGAAATAAATCGCCAAGAGGACGGTGCTTGGTGATACAGAATTGAGAAATAAATCGCCAAGAGGACGGTGCTTGATACAAAATTGGAAATAAATCGCCAAGAGGACGGTGCTTGATACAAAATTGGAAATAAATCGCCAAGAGGGCGGTGCTTGGTGATACAGAATTGAGAAATAAATCGCCAAGAGGACGGTGCTTGGTGATACAAAATTGGGAATAAATCGGCAAGAGAACGGTGTTTGGTGATACAAAATTGGAAATAAATCGCCAAGAGGACGGTGCTTGGTGATACAGAATTGAGAAATAAATCGCCAAGAGGACGGTGCTTAGTGATACAAAATTGGGAATAAATCGCCAAGAGGACGGTGTTTGGGATGTGTAATATTTAGAGAGACTTGTGGCCATACACCTTTAACCCCCCCCCCTCTCTCTCTCTCCTCTCTCTCTCTCTCTATCTCTCTCTCTCTCTCAGGATCCACCCTTCTACCTCTCCTTTTCTCTCTCTCAGGCCTCCCTCCCTCCCTCCCTCCCTCCCTCCCTCCCCCTCTTCCTCCCTCCCTCCCTCCCTCCCTCCCTCCCTCCCTCCCCCTCTTCCTCCCTCCCTCCCTTACCTGTAGCATCTTCCCTCCCTCCCTCCCTCTCTCCCTTCCTCATGCTTCCTCCTTTCTTTCCTCCCTCCCCCCTCCTTCTCTCTCCCTTACATCTTTCCTCCCTCCCTCCCTCCCTCCCTCCCTAGCGAACACCTGTCTTTCCCTCCCCACCATCTCTTTTTTCCCTCCCTCCCTCCCCTCTCCTTTCCTTCCCCTCCCTCCCTCCTTACCTTCTCTTTTTTCCTACCTTCTGTCCCCTCTCCTCCCTCCTTTTCCCTCCCGTCCTCCCTCCCTGCCGCACACCTGTCCTTCCCTCCTCACCTCCCTCCTTACCTACCTCCCTACCTACCTACCTACCTACTGCACACCTGTCCCTTTTCTCTCATCCCTTTCCCTTCCCTCCCTCCCTCCCTCCCTCCCTCCTACCTGATACCTTTTCTTCCCTCCTTCCCTCCCTCCCCTCCCCTCCCCTCCCAAATTGCCGTCTCCCTTCCTTCATCATTTCCTTCCTCCTTCCCTCCCTCCCTTCCTCATTCCATCCTCCCTCCCTCCCTCCCTCGCTTCCTTCCTTCCTCCTTCCCTCCCTTCCTTCCTCATTCCATCCTCCCTTCCTTCCTCCTTCCCTCCCTCCCTTCCTCCTTCCCTCCCTCCCTCCCTCCCTCCCTCCCTCCCTTGTCCTCTTCTTCCTTCCTCATTTACCCGTTTCCTTTCTTCCTTCCCTCCCTCTCTCCCTCCATCGTGTTTCCTTCCCCATTCCTCTCTCTCTCTCTCTCTCTCTCTCTCTCTCTCTCTCTCTCTCTCTCTCAAAGAAAAAGAAGCGAATGTGTGTGTGTATATGTATGTATGTATGTATGTATGTGTGTGTGTGTGTGTGTATGTATGTGACATAACTTCCTCGAGGTTAATTGTGTATATGTCTGTGTATGTATGTATGTATGTATCTGTGTGTGTATGTATGTGCGTGTGTATGTATGTATGTATGTAATATGTATGTATATCTGTGTGTATGTATGTAATATGTATGTATGTGTGTGTGTATGTATGTATGTGTGTGTAGGTACCATCGTCGTAGCCACAATTTTAAACTTCGGGGGGGGGGTAGGTAGCCCCCACCCCACCCCCAGAGGGCATGTGTGTACCTGGGGGAGTTAATACCCTTCCAGTAACCCGTTCATGCCGAGGACAGCTCTAGTAGGTAAATTGATAGATAGACATAAATAGATAGATGGATGGACGGATGGATAGATAGAAGAATGGATGGATAGATAGATGGATGGATGGATAGATAGATAGATAGAGGTATGAGTGAAGAGATAGATAGATCAATGGAGTTATTATTATTATTATTATTATTATTATTTGATACGGTAATATAATTCTGTTTTTATTTTATTACCATATTATTATTATCACCATTACTATTATTATTATTATTATTATTATCACCATTATTATTATTATTATTATTATTATTATTATTGAAGATTATTTAACATTATTATTATAAGTGAATAGTGAACTATGAGAATTTATCTATCAATCTATCTATCTATTATGTACCTACCTATGCCTGTCTATCTATCTGTCTATCAGTCTGTCCATATATATCTACTGTCTATCTATCTTTGTATTTACCAGACGCCTTAATCTCGTAAGGGGTGGCCACAAACAAATCGCCTCCATGTCGCCCTCACACACCTCATATATCTCTCTACTTCATTCCTCCGTGTCATTCTTGGTCTTCCCCTCTTCGCTCACATACACACTTCTAGTTAGTCTCTCATTCTCCCTCCCTCCCTCTCATCCTTGGTCTCCCCCTGCACCTCATGCACATACACTCCATCTCATCCTTGGTGTGTGTGTGTGTGTGTGTGTGTGTGTGTGTGTGTGTGTGTGTGTGTGTGTGTGTGTGTGTGTGAGCTTTGTGTGTATGTTGGAGGTTGTGTGTGTGTGTGTGTGTGTGTGTGTGCGTGTGTGTGTGTGTGTGTGTGTGTGCGTGTGTGTGTGTGTGTGTGTAGGAGTATCAGTTATGTCTGTGTGTAGGTGTGTGTGTCAGCTTTGTGTGTATGTTGGAGGTTGTGTGTATGTGTGTGTGTGTGTGTGTGTGTGTTTTAAAGGTCAGTATATTCTGAGAAACGTTGATCATTCTCTCTCACCCCACAGTTTACCCGCATGAGAGAGAGAGAGAGAGAGAGAGAGAGAGAGAGAGAGAAAGAGAGAGAGGTGGGAAAGGACATGGAGATATCGAGAAAGGACTGGAGAGAGAGAGAGAGAGAGAGAGAGAGAGAGAGAGAGAGAGAGTATTTACCAGTATAATGTTGCTGTAAAAGAGGAATTAGATGAAGATGATGATACTAACAAGATTAAACAGTGTTATGCTAATCAAGGTGTACATAGGTAAACACGCACACACACACACACACACACACACACACACACACACACACACACACACACACACACACACACGAAGCTGACACTCCTACACACCCACACACACACACACACACACACACACACACACACACACACACTAAAACAGACATTAAAAAATCACTTACACACACACACACATACACACACACACATACACACACACACACACACACACACACACACACCGTACATCAAAAATCACAGATAATAGACGCCCGGAAGCTCCCTCATCTCTTTCTCTCTCTCTCTCTCTCTCCTTCATCGGCCAGATTACCTAAACTCCTTTCACCTTAACTTGGCCCAGATTTTCGTTCTTTTTCGGCCTATGTCAGGGCACTTCTTCGTGACTAGCATTATAATTAGTGTCGCTCTCATGTGGCGCTTCGATGACTAAAATAAATGCTATGCCTCCACATCCCTCCCCCAGCACTTCTTCGTGACTAGCATCGTATTGTAGTGTTACTGTACTTTTTTTCTATAGCACTTCCGGTGAGAGAGAGAGAGAGAGAGAGAGAGAGAGAGAGAGAGAGAGAATGTTCAAGATAGATAGATAGGTAGCTAGATTCAGAGGTAGGTAGGTAGATTTGACAGATAGAGAGAATGTCCAAGATAGATAGATAGATAGAGAGAGAGTGAGCGAGAATGTCCAAGATAGATAGAGAGAGAGAGAGAGAGCGAGAATGTCCAAGATAGATAGAGAGAGAGAGCGAGAATGTCCAAGATAGATAGATAGATGGGTAGATAGATAAATAGATAGTGTACTTCCGCTATATTTCATTATCATCGCTAATGTTATGCTACTGAGGAATACTGGTGCTGAAGGGGTTAAATAATTGAGGTACTGAGCGCGTGTGTAACCTTAATAGTCTACACAAACAAGGTGCACATAGACCCGCTGTACACACACATACATATACATATACACACAAACATCCATCCATACATACATACACACGTACATACATATATACATACATACACGTACATGCGCACACACGTACATACTTACACACGTTCATACATACACATAAACATACCAGTGTTTCAGTCTATCACACTAATTCTCTCTCTCTCTCTCATTTACTCTTCCTCCTCCTCTACCTTTCTTCCTCCTCATCTTTCGTCTTTCTCTTTCCTCCGCTCTCTCTCTCTAAGAAAGTGTGAAGTCAGTGCTAAACTCAGTATGCTCTCTTTTTATGCAACATCCTCTCTCTCTCAATCCTTCCGTCAAAATTTATCCTCTCTCTCTCTCTCTCTCTCTCTCTCTCTCTCTCTCTCTCTCTCTCCGCACCCCCACCCGTCTCTCCGCCTCTCCCAGCGTCTGACTGCAGACTGCGTGCGGGCCCGCGGGGGGGAGGGAGGGGGGGAGAGGCTTTATCACGGTCAAGGTTGCCGGCCTGTCCAGATCAATAATCATTTTTAACTTCCCTCCATGGCGCTTAAACTCTCCCTCCCTCCCTCCCACCACCAAGGAGAGTTCCCTTCCCCCCCTTCCTCCCCCCTGGTGGCCGGTGGAGAGTCGGGGAAGTGAGGAAAGTAGCGAAAAAGGAGAGTTATAGATAAAATGGCGGGCCGACTCAAGGTCATGGAGTTGCCAGATTTTCCAGGCGGTTGACGGAGCGCGGGAGTTTGATTTTGGCGGATTTTTTTGAGTGTTTTTCTCATGTTTTTTCCCTCCACACACCGTTTTTTCTCTGGTTATGTCACACTGAATATTTTAAAAGTGAGGAGGGGAGGGGAGGAAAGAGGGAGGGAAAGGAGGGAGGGGGGAGAGAGGGAGGGAGAGCAAGGTGATGTGACGTAATATCGAATGGGTGTTTTTATCGGCATTTCGCTTTTTTTTGTTCTTTTTTTCTTATCCTTTTCCTATTGTTTTAAAGGTGAGGAGAGAGAGAGAGAGGGGAGGAAAAGGAGGCGGAGGGGAGGGAAGGTGAGAGAGAGAGAGAGAGAGAGAGAGAGGGAGAGAAGTTATGACGTAATAGAGGGAGTGTGTATTACGCGTTTTTGATGTAATTCTTTCCACTTTCAACCGATCTCTCTTAATTTTGAGAGAGAGAGAGAGAGAGAGAGAGAGAGAGAGGTTTTTGTAACTCTTCTTTCTATACTTTTGAATTTTTTTTCGTATGATTTTTTCCTCCTACTACTATTACTACAACTACTACTGCTATTACTACAACTACTACTGCTATTACTACTACTACTACTGCTACTACTACTTCCTTTACACTTGATATTTACATTCCTCTTTCTTATCTGCGTAGTATAGACCTTCTTCCTCCCCCTCCTCCTCCTCCTCCTCCTCTGTTATCTGCGTAGTATAGACCTTCTTCCTCCTCCTCCTCCTCCTTCCACCCTTCCCTCTTCCTTTACACCATATATTAACATTTCCATATTTCCGTTTCTCCTTCCTGGTCCTTTACTCAGAAGATTAATATCCTTCGCTTTTTTCTCTTCTTCATCCTGTACGCTTAGTTTAAATTTCTTCTTCCCTCCTCCTCCTCCTCTTAAAATTTCCGTGTCAGTTTGTCCATGCTGCATGGTGGTTTTTCTCACTTTTTCCTGGAGGGTTTGGTGGTGGGGGGAGCCTTCTTGCTTTACTATCCTTATCCTTCAACATGTAGAGTTAGATCTTGTAGTCA
>NC_136955.1:1265000-1267500 GCF_032717465.1 Coenobita brevimanus | reverse complement strand
TGCCACTATCACGGGAGGTATGTGTCACGTGAGGTATGATTGTCTTTTTCTGCTACTGTGTCACGTGAGGTATGATGCTAGTCACGAAGAAGTGCTAGGGAAAGGATGTAGAGCCGTAGTATTGTCATTTTCTAAGCTACGTGAAATAAGCTGCAAAAGGACGAAAATCTGGGCCAAGTTAAGGTGAAAGGAGTAACAATAGAATATGATGCTAGTCACGAAGAAGTGCTGTGGAAAGGATGGAGAGCCGTAGTATTGTCATTTTCTTCTTAGCTAAAGACGGAAATATTTATTATTATTATTATTATTATTATTATTATTATTACAGTCATTACTAACATTATACTGCTGCTACAACTGCTACTACTACTACTACTACTACTACCACCACCACCACCATTACTACTGCTACTACTACTACCCCTCTCTCTCTCTCTCTCTCTCTCTCTCTCTACCGTTAACCTCTCATCGCAGAACTGAGAGCAATGAACCACAAACAACCCAATCTAACCCCTTAACAGCCCAACCACCCAATTAACTCGTTACCACACAAACCCACCCCAATTTCGCGATCCTGATCCAGTACCAATTTCGCCCCATTTCCGCCAATTTTATCCCAACGCGAAATTTAGTTCCCCGTCAAATTTTTCGTCTTGTGCGGGCCGTGGGCAAGAGGGGGTGCCATGTCGCCTTTTTTTAATTTTATTTTTTACGTGTTATGGTGAGGTTAGTCGCTTGCCCCGCCCTCTTTTTCTATTTATCTATCTATTTATCTATCTGTTTATCTATCTAGGTGTGTATAGTTATTAATTTCTGTCTATCTATCTGTTCCTGTATAATTGTATTTTTATCTATTTCTGGCTGCCTTTATCTATCATTGTATCTATTTCCCATTCTCTCTCTCTCTCTCTCTCATTGATATATATCCATTTATCTAAACGTCTCTCTCTCTCTCTCTCTCTCTCTCTCTCTCTCTCTCTCACACACACACACACACACCATCCCTACTCCCACATCCACCCAACCACCCCGCAACCAAAACAATACCCCCCTCCCGCTCCTCTCCCAGTCAGTCTCTGTCGTGTGTGTGTGAGGCGGCGCGGTCACAAATGAGGGGTTGACCTCACTTGGCGCTCCAGATGTGTGTGTGTGTGTGTGTGTGTGCGTGTGTGTGCGTGAGAGAGAGTGGAAGTGTGTGTGTGTGTGTGTGTGTGTGTGTGTGTGTGTGTGTGTGAGAGAGAGAGAGAGAGGGGGAGTTTGAGTGGTGTGTGTGTGTGTGTGTGTGTGTGAGAGAGAGAGAGAGAGAGTGAGTGGTGTGTGTGTGTGTGTGTGTGAGAGAGAGAGAGAGAGAGAGAGTTTGAGTGTGTGTGTGTGTGTGTGTGTGTGTGTGTGTGTGTGTGTGAGAGAGAGAGAGAGAGAGTGTGTGTGTGAGTGGAAGTGTGTGTGTGTGTGTGCGTGTGTGTGAGAGAGAGAGAGAGAGAGAGAGAGAGAGAGAGAGAGAGAGAGAGTGAGTGGAAGTGTGTGTGTGTGTGTGTGTGAGAGAGAGAGAGAGAGAGAGAGAGAGGGAGTTTGTGTGGTGTGTGTGTGTGTGTGTGTGAGAGAGAGAGAGAGACAGACAGACAGACAGACAGACACAGGTTAGAGAGAGGGTGGGAAGTGTGTATAAGTTCGTATGTGTATATCTATGTATGTAAGTAAATGTATGTACGTTTGTATGTATGTATGTATATCTTTGCATGTAAGTAAATATATGTACGTGTGTGTATGTATGTGTATATCTATGTATGTATGAATATATGTACGTGTGTGTGTGTATGTATGTATGTGTATCTTTGTAAGTATATATGTGTACGTGTGTGTATGTATGTATGTAAAGTTGTATGTAAGTAAGTGTATGTACGTGTGTGTGTATTGATATTATTTTCACCTTAAAAAACATTACCTTTCCTAATTAATCACCTGAGGCTTAATTAGGTCACCTGTTGTTACCTGTAATTACCGTACTAGAGTTGCCCCGGCCGTGAGAGGGTCAGTGATGAAGGTATTGACACTCTCAGGCTCCTATGACTCACTTCTCACCTAGTGGTACTCTCTCTCTCTCTCTCTCTCTCTCTCTCTCTCTCTCTTTCCTCCCTCCATTTTATCTACGCTTGTCTCTCACCCTTCCTCCCTCTCCCAATCTCCCTCCTCCTTCCCTCCCTCCTCCTTCTCGTCTTCCATCTCTTCCTTCACCATTTTCTCTCTCTTCTCTCCCTCTTTCTTTCCTTCCCTCTTATCTTCTTCTTCTTCTTCTTCTCCTCTCTCTCTCTCTCTCTCTCTATCCCTATCTATCTATCTATTTATCTATCTTTATACAAGGGTAACGGAGAATATTGCCCATATTAACTTTCCCCCTGTTATCCGAGAGAGAGAGAGAGAGAGAGAGACACACACACACACACACACACACTCACTCACACACACACGGAGGGTATATCGTGACGTCACCCTGCTTGGTCGC
>NC_136955.1:1257500-1260000 GCF_032717465.1 Coenobita brevimanus | reverse complement strand
CTTCCTCCCCTCCCTTCTTCCCTCCCTCCTTCCCTCCCTCCTTCCTTCCTCCCTTTCATTTCATTTCCCTACCCTTCCATCCCTCCCTCCTACCTCCTTCCTTTCCTCCCCTCCCTCCCTTCCTTCCCTTCTTCCTTATTCCTTCATTCCCTCCTTCGGTATTTCTTCCTCCCCTCCCTCCCTCCCTCCCTCCCTCCTTCCTTCCTCCCTTTCATTTCCTTTCCCTACCCTTCCATCCCTCCCTCCTACCTCCTTCCTTTCCTCCCCTCCCTCCCTCCCTCCCTCCTTCCCTTCTTCCTTATTCCTTCATTCCCTCCTTCCTTATTTCTTCCCTCCCTCCCTCCCTCCCTCCCTCCCTCCTTCCCTCCCACAGATAAATTAACCTATATATATATTTTTTTATTTTTCCCTTAAAATGAAAAACTAATGATGAATCAAATTAGAGAGAGAGAGAGAGAGAGAGAGAGAGAGAGAGAGAGAGAGAGAGAGAGAGATAGGCAAGATCGAGAAAGACTATTGTGAAGATAGTTTGAGAGAGAGAGAGAGACAGAGAGAGATAGGCAAGATCGAGAAAGACTATTGTGAAGATAGTTTGAGAGAGAGAGAGAGAGAGAGAGAGAGAGAGAGAGAGAGAGAGAGATTTATAGGCAAGATCGAGAAAGACTATTGTGAAGATAGTTTGAGAGAGAGAGAGAGAGAGAGAGAGAGATTTATAGGCAAGATCGAGAAAGACTATTGTGAAGATAGTTTGAGAGAGAGAGAGAGAGAGATAGGCAAGATCGAGAAAGACTATTGTGAAGATAGTTTGAGAGAGAGAGAGAGAGATAGGCAAGATCGAGAAAGACTATTGTGAAGATAGTTTGAGAGAGAGACAGAGAGAGATAGGCAAGATCGAGAAAGACTATTGTGAAGATAGTTTGAGGGAGAGAGAGAGAGAGAGAGAGAGAGAGAGATTTATAGGCAAGATCGAGAAAGACTATTGTGAAGATAGTTTGAGAGAGAGAGAGAGAGAGAGATAGGCAAGATCGAGAAAGACTATTGCGAAGATAGTTTGAGAGAGAGAGAGAGAGAGAGAGAGATTTATAGGCAAGATCGAGAAAGACTATTGTGAAGATAGTTTGAGAGAGAGAGAGAGAGAGAGAGAGATAGGCAAGATCGAGAAAGACTATTGTGAAGATAGTTTGAGAGAGAGAGAGAGAGAGAGAAGATGCGTGTAAGACTGATAGATAGATAAATAGATAGGGAGAAAGATAAGAGAGAGAGAGAGAGAGAAGAAGATGCGTGTAAGACTGATAGATAGATAAATAGGTAGGGAGAAAGATAAGAGAGAGAGAGAGAGAGAGAAAATGTGCGAAAAGAATATGCGTGTTAGATAGACCGATAGATAGATAGATAGATAGATAGATGGAAGACAGAAAAGGTGAGTAAGACAGAGGTAGAGAGAGAGAGAGAGAGAGAGAGAGAGAGAGAAAAGGAACCGTGAGAGAGAGCAGAAGGGGAGGAAAAGAGCGTGTGGGAAGAGACAGACAATCAGACGGACAGGTAGAGAGAGAGAGAGAGACAAAAAAAGCGAGAAAGAGTCTGGGACAGGTGGTGAGAGAGAGAGAAATGAGTCTCCTTGGTTACTAGTCAAATAAAGAGGGTGTGTAATCTATGTGAAATTTAGAAACACAATAACGTATACCTCTTTCCTATATTGTGTAATTGTGTAAGTGTGGAGTGTGTTGTGTAAGCTGGTGTGTGTAATTGTGTAAGTGGAGTGTTTTGTGTAAGCCGCTATGTGTGTAATTGTGTAAGCCGCTATGTGTGTAATTGTGTAAGCTGGTATGTGTGTAATTGTGTAAGCTGGTGTGTGTGTAATTGTGTAAGCTGGTATGTGTGTAATTGTGTAAGCCGGTATGTGTGTAATTGTGTAAGCTGGTGTGTGTGTAATTGTGTATGCTGGAATGTGTGTAATTGTGTAAGCTGGAATGT
Organism: Coenobita brevimanus; assembly: GCF_032717465.1. NCBI lineage: Eukaryota > Metazoa > Arthropoda > Malacostraca > Decapoda > Coenobitidae > Coenobita > Coenobita brevimanus. The sequence continues at coordinate 1,258,026 of NC_136955.1, read as the reverse complement.
GTGTAATTGTGTATGCTGGAATGTGTGTAATTGTGTAAGCTGGTGTGTGTGTGTAATTGTGTAAGCTGGTATGTGTGTAATTGTGTAAGCTGGTGTGTGTGTAATTGTGTATGCTGGAATGTGTGTAATTGTGTAAGCTGGTGTGTGTGTAATTGTGTATGCTGGTGTGTGTGTAATTGTGTAAGCTGGTGTGTGTGTAATTGTGTAAACTGGTGTGTGTGTAATTGTGTAAGCTGGTGTGTGTGTAATTGTGTAAGCCGGTATGTGTGTAATTGTGTAAGTGTATTTTGTGTAGGTGTGTGTTGTTGTGTAAGTATGCGCTGTTGTGTAAGCCTGTGTAGTATATTGTGTAAGCTGGTATGTGTGTAATTGTGTAAGATTGTATATTGTGTAAGTGTGTATTGTGTAAGCGTGTGTATATGTGTAGTCATAGCGTGTAAGTATTGTGTAATCCTAATGTGTAAGTTTGTATTTGTGTGTGTGTGTGTGTGTGTATATAAGCCGTGTGTAAGTGTATTTGTGTAAG
>NC_136955.1:1222500-1252500 GCF_032717465.1 Coenobita brevimanus | reverse complement strand
CGTTAAGGTATTTTTTTTTTTTTTAATTGACAGCGTGTGTTAGTAAAGGATAAGAGGATATTGGACTGAAAAACAGAGCACACACACACACACACACACACACACACACACACACACACACACACACACACACACACACACACACACACACACACACACACAAGAATGAACCCAAACTGTTTTATAGATTTGTCAATGGCAATCTGAAACAAAAGGAAGGATTCACCAAACTGAAAGTAGAAGAAGTTTATAAAAGAAGAGGCAATGCACGCTGAAATAATGTACAAATGTTTCCAGTCCGTTTGCACTAATGAAAAGGAGTTTGTGGAAGGGGAGGGAGTGACTAGAAATGTAGTGATGAAAGATATAGGAGTGGAGGTACAGGAAGTGTATAAATTACCGGAAACTCAAGATGTAAGGAAAGCTCCCCCTGGACCAGATGGAATTTCTGACTGGGTACTGAAGGAATGCAGAGAACAACTGGCGGGTAAGAGTCGCAGTTTAATCGTGTGTTCGCTGGAAGAGGGGAAAGTGCCTCAAGAATGGAAGATGGCAAATGTGGTACCAGTGTATAAGGGAGGAAACTAGGTAGAACCCCTGAATTATAGACCAGTGTCTCTAACCAGCGTGGTCGCAAAATTGTGAGAGAATCCTGAATGATCTATCTATCTATATACCTAGGCTGCTTCCCCCAAGGAAAGGGAGGTAGCCGAGACAGGACGACACACTCCCCATTTACTCATCCATTCAAACACTTCATTCACATCTTAGCCCCAAAGGGGAGAACTGACAGATCCTCACCGCACCACACCACACAAGGGTCAACTGCGCAATGCAATCAGTGACATCCGCAGCAGGGCCCGACAGCAGAGCTGGTTTACCCCTGCCACATCATAATAGACCCATCCCCTTACCCGCACCTGACCTGACTAGTTGATCAGACCAAATGCGGGAGAATATCCCCTCAGGGCTGCGTCATCACTTATTCATTCACAATTTCTCTCCATTTATTTCTGTCACGCACAGCCACTCTTCCTTGCTCAACAGACATCCCTCTCGCATCCAGCGCTCTCTTCACACTGTCCATCCATCCTATTCGTGGTCTTCCTCTCAGCCTTACACCTCTCACATCAGATCTAGTTATCTTTTTCACCAATCGCTCATTATCCATTCTCTCCATATGCCCAAACCATCGCAACACCCTCTGCCCAACTCTACCAGCCATCTCCCGAACAACTCCAGTTCTCCTTCGCACTTCATCATTTCGCACCCGATCCATACGCGTCACTCCACACATACTCCTCAGACACCTCATCTCCATTACATTCAAACTTTTCCTCTCTGCTACACCCATATTCCATGTTTCAGCCCCATATAATGCAGTCGGTACCACAACACCCTCATACAGCCTTCTCTTTACATCCACTCTAAGCGAACGACATTTAAACAATTTTTTCATTCCTCCCAGCACCTTTCCTACTTCATTTATTCTAAACTTCACTTCTGCATCTATTCTTCCATCCACAGCAACAACTGAATGATAGATGAGTAAAATATCTGGAGGAGATGAATATTTGGCTGACAGTGAGTTTGGATTCAGAAGTGGAAGGTCATGTGTTTCAAACTTGTTGAGCTTTTACTCAAGAGCGATTGACGTGGTACAGGAGAGAGATGGTTAGGTGGATTGTGTGTGTTTAGACTTAGAGAAGGCCTTTGACAAGGTACCCCATAAGAGACTAATGTGGAAACTAGAGCATATAGGAGGACTGAAGAGGAACCTCCTGGAATGGATGAGAGACTTTTTGAGAGACAGACAAATGAGGACCGTAGTAAAGGATACGATGTCTGGATGGAGGGAAGTAACAAGTGGGGTCCCACAGGGCTCGGTGTTGGCGCCAGTAATGTTCCTGATTTACGTAAATGATATGGTAGATGGAGTGAACAGTTATGCAAGTCTGTCTGCTGATGATGTAAAGATCTTGAGGAAGGTAGAGGTTGAGGAGGATTGTAAAATGCTGCAGGAAGATCTGGATAGGATACACAATTAGAGCCGGATGTGGGAAATGAAATGCAACGCAAAGAAATGTAAAATATTGGAAATGGGTAAAAGTACCAAGAGGCCATCATTGAATTATTTGATGGGTAATGAACCAATCACAAAAGCGAGAGAAGAGAAAGATTTGGGAGTGCTAGTCCAGGCCAGTTTGTCACCTGAAAAACACATTAACAAGGCAGTTAGAGAGACGTATAAACTCCTGACTAACATAAGAGTAGCATTTCATTACATGGATGAGGAGATGATGAAAAAATTGATAGTGGCCATGATCCGCCCCAGGTTGGATTATGCAGCGGTAGTGTGGTGCCCACACAAAAAGAAAGATATAAACAAGATTGAGAGAATACAAAGAACAGCAGCCAAGATGTCCCCCAGTCTGGCAGACCTGTCGTACAGAGAGAGGCTGGAAAAGCTGGATTTGCCCTCCTTAGAAGAAAGGAGAAAGAGGGGAGACATGATTGCAGTGTTCAGGACCATGGTGGGAGTAGATAAAATTGACAAAGAAGATCTGATGGATGGGATAAGAGAGTAACAAGAGGACACGGAATGAAACTGAAGAAGTCAAGCTGCTTGAAGGATATCAAGAAATATAGTTTTCCTGATAGATGCTTAGACCTGTGGAATAGCCAGGACAAAGAGATCGTCCAGTCTAAAAACTTAAACGAGTGTAAAGCTAAATTTGACTTATTGAGAAACAGAGACGGGACCCCACGAGCGTAACTCATTTCCTGTATAGCACAACTAGGTAAATACACACACACACACACACACACACACACACACACACACACACACACACACACACACACACACACACACACACACACACACAGGAAAAACCCTCTTGCTAGGGTGAGAGAGGGAAGGACAGTGAATGACATTAAAACGTTCTGGTCGGAGTCCTTAAGTTGGTGGAATTTCCTTCAGTTTCTCCTTAAATATTACTTGAAGGATCCGTTTTCTGTTTATTTATTTATTTGTGTGTGTGTATGGATGGATGTGTCCGTGGATGTATGTGTGTGTGTGTATGGATGGATGTGTCCGTGGATGTATGTGTGTGTGTGTATGGAAGGATGTTTGTGTGTGTGTGTGTGTCTATGGATTTATGTGTGTATGGTTGGATGTGTGTGTGTGTGTGTGTGTGTGTGTGTGTGTATATATGGATGTATGTGTACGTGTGTATGGATGGATGTGTGTGTGTGTGTGTGTGTGTGTGGATGGATGGATGTGTATGGGTGGATCTGTGTGTGTGTGTGTGTGTGTGTGTGTTAATGGATGGATGGGTGTGTCCATGCATGTATGTGTACGTATGTGTGTATGGATAGTTGCATGTGTGTGTGTGTGTTGCCTCATGTCATCTCCTCATACATTCCCCTCCCTATCCCCCGAAAGGACCATGGTGGACTGCAGGAGAGGGCAACTTCAGCCTGCAGTCCACTGGGTTCACGTTTACATGAACCTGGGGCTACTACTACTACTACTACTACTGCTGCTACTACGACAGTATCACACAGGGAGGTGGAGGAGAGAAGGATGAATTGATGGTTGAAAAGTGTTTGGGGAAAGAGATTTTGATCAATTGGTTAGGTGCGTGGTTTGCTATCCGAAATGTTATAAGACTCTCTCTCTCTCTCTCTCTCTCTCTCTCTCTCTCACACACACACACACACACACACACACACACACACACACACACACACACACACACACACACAAGCCAAGTTTATCGGTATTTGCTCAACCTCTCTCTCTCTTTCTCTCTCTCTCTAACCTTTCTCTCTCTCATTAAGTGTTGCCGTCCTGAACTTTAAGAATCTCTCTCTCTCTCTCTCTCTCTCTCTCTCTCTCTCAAACATTCATTTATAGAGACAGTCGAACCTTCCTACCAAATCAGCTCTTCCTGTTAGTCTTTATTATTATTATTATTATCATCATCATCCACTCACTCAATGTAGTGCTACTCTCGGGTGTCTGCCCTTTCCTCTCCTCCATCCTTCTTTCCTTCCATCTTCTTCTGTCTTTCCTTCCTTCATTCTTTCCTCGTCTTTCTGCCTGCGGGTGACTTTACACTCCCTCTTCTGTCTTTCATTCCTTCATTCTTTCCTCTTCCTTCTGCCCGTGGGTGACTTCTTCTTTTTTTTTTTTTTTATAAATAACAGAACGGAGGAAGGAAAAACAAATGGGGAAAAAAAAAAAATAATCCATACACCAGATTACTGGTGTCCTCTGTTCATAAAATATCTGTAACAGTTAGACTTGAACAGTTGTGGGTTGAAATTTGGAGGAAAACAACTCTGGGGAAGCGAGTTCCAGAGAGATGCAGTTCGGGGAATGAAAGAATTCTGATAGGCAGAAGTTCTGCAATATGGTTGAGTGACATTCCAGTCATGAGCGCTACCAGATGCCCGTGTAGCACGAGGGAAGGCATGGAGAGGTGGCACCATGGACGCAACTTCGTCTGAGCATTTGCCAAAAAATATCTGTAAAATAATGCAAGGGAGGCAACATTCCTTCTTACTTGCAGGGGAGGTAGTTTATATGTAATGGCAGGGTTGTTAATGATTCTAACAGCTTTATTCTGAATTTTGTCTAGTTGTCTTAATGCAACCTCTCCACATCCATTCCACAAGGGTGAGCAATATTCAAGCTGAGAGCGCACATGACTCTTATAAATTATAGCTAACTGCTCATCAGCGAAGAAGTTACGGACTCTGTACAATAATCCAAGTTTCTTTGAGGCGGTTTTAGCAAGTGATCTGACATGAGAGGTCCAGCTGAGGGCACTGTTAAGTGAGACACCAAGAATTTCAATACTTTTGGAGATGGGAATATTAGTAGCACTGAAGGCAATGTACAAATCTGGCAATATCTGTCTATTAGTAAACTGTATATATTTAGTTTTACTAGCATTAAAAGAGGCAAGGTTGTTTTGTCCCCATTCACTGATTGTAGCTAGATCCTGATTTATGGAGATGGCTGTGTTGAGTTGAGAGGTAGAGATATTAGACTTTGTAAATGGATGTCTGAGTGTGAATGAACTATGTAGTGTTGAGTCATCTGCATATGAGTGAATGGGATTGTGGGTGACAGATAAGAGATCATTAATATGAACCAGAAATAGGGTTGGCGCCAGAACTGATCCCTGCGGCACGCCGGCGTTAATTGAGTGGAAATTCGAATATACATCATCTACTTTTACTCTTATTTTCCTGTCACTAAGATAAGAAGAAATCAAAGGAACAAAAGACGTTAGTCCATAGCAAGGGAGTTTGGACAGCAGGGAACGGTGCCATACTCTGTCGAAAGCTTTAGAGATATCAAGAGCTACTGCATGAGTTTCTCCAAAAAGATCAATTGATTGATGGATGATATGAGTTAAGAGATTGAGTATGTCAATGGTGGATCTTTCGTGGCGAAAACCGTATTGTCTATCATTAATTAAGTTGTTGGATTCAAGATGTTTAACAATATGCTTATTAATTAAAGTTTCAGATACACCAGGAAACCATTTACTACGCTGAGTGGTAACCATATAACCAAATTTTGGCGCCTGGTGGTTTAGTGGGTAATTATTGTGCTCCAATCGGATCGAGCCGGTGCAGGTTTATATCCAAGGGTTGGTTGGGGTTTATTGCTCATGTAATGCCACTCAGGGATGAGTAAGGCTGGTCACTCTCATCTTAAATGTCATGACCAACCGCCTAGCCCCGGGTTCCTACGCTCCTCATGGGGCAACGTAGGATTGGATGATGAATGGATTATTATTATTATTTCTGGGTTGTAAAATATATATATCTCACGCGACATACGTTCCTCCTCTACTTCCGTCTTCCGCTAACCGTATCGTATCGTCTATCGTAGTATCGTAGCGGCGGGAGTGACCATACCCGTCAACCTAACCCACCTCAACCTCAACGCGAAATGCACCTTTGCTTACGTTAAGATTGTGTGGCGTTAGGGAATGAATCAATCGTAGGAATTTATTGAGGGACGTGATTGTAGTAACAGGGGGAGATTTTTTTTGGGAAAGGGAGAATAATTTGTCGCCTGGAAATGGTCAAAAAATATAAAAATATATAAAAAATGAAATGAGGTGAATATGAAGTGATTTGGTAAGGCGCCTTAACTCACAGGGAAGGTGTGTGTGGCAGAAGGATCAGTGGGAGCTGTTATTATTATTATTATTATTATTATTATTATTACTGTTATCATTATTATTATTTCTATTGTTATTATTATTATTATTATTATTATTGTCATTGTTATTATTATTATTTTTAGTGATCATTATTGTTATTAATGTCATTATTTTTATTATTATTATTATTATTACTACTACTACTACTACTACTACTACAACTACTTCTGCTACTACTGCTACTACTACTTCTACTACTACTACTACTACTACTACTGTTGTTTTTGTTATTTTTATTATTACTATTGGACGAGGGTTGGACTAACATTGCACCTATTCTATTTCCAACTTTCTGATAGAGCGAGAGAGAGAGAGAGAGAGAGAGAGAGAGAGAGAGAGAGAGAGAGAATCTAACTTTTTCCCAAACTGTATATGAAGGAAGGAGGCGTGTAGTGGAGGATGGAAGTAGTAGTAGTTATGATATGGAGAGAGACCAGGATTTTCATTTATATACTTATGTACTATGGAAGTCAAAAGCAGCCGCCATTTTGTTGCTGGTGTGGTGGTGGTGGCGGTGATGATGATGTTAGTGGTGGTGGTGGTGTGGTGGTGGTGGTGATGATGATGGTAGGAATATGAAGCACACACACACACACACACACACACACACACACACACACACACACACACACACACACACACACACACACATCAGTGAGAAGGTACGGAACATGTATACACTGTTTGCTAATATGAGAGCAGCATTCACATACATAAATGAAGACATGCCGAGAAAGATAATAACATCATTCATCAGACCAACCCTGGAGTATGCATCAGTAGTCTGGAATCCTCAACTCAAAAAACACATAGATAAGATTGAAAAAGTTCAAAGGGCCGCTACAAGATGGGTACCAAGCTTAAGGGACCTAAGTTACGAAGAAAGACTAAATAAACTGAATCTACCAACACTACAGGAGAGAAGGAAAAGAGGTGACATGATTATGCTATATAAATGCATATCAGGGAAGGAGAAAATAGACATAAATGATTACTTAACATATGGAGAAGCATCAGCAAGAGGACACTGCAAAAAACTGCATAAAAAGAGAGGCGATAAAGACGTAAGGAAATTCAGTTTCCCAAATAGGGCAGTTGATCAATGGAATGCACTACCGAATGAAATAGTGTGTGCCAAAACAATTCACAAATTTAAGGATATGTACGATAAATATGGTTTAAGACACGGGACAGTACGAGCTGGACTCATTCCTGTAAAGATACAATTAGGTAAGAACACACACACACCAAGCCTCTCTCAGCTTAGGAATATTAGCCAGCAGAGGAAAGTGACAAGTAGAGGAGGTGAAATATTACAGAGAAACATACCAAGCCTCTCTCAGCTTAGGAATATTAGCCAGCAGAGGAAAGTGACAAGTAGAGGAGGTGAAATATTAGGCAGAGAAACATACCAAGCCTCTGTCAGCTTTGGAATATTAGCCAGCAGAGGAAAGTGACAAGTAGAGGAGGTGAAATATTAGGCAGAGAAACACACCAAGCCTCTCTCAGCTTAGAAATATTAGCCAGCAGAGGAAAGTTGCAAGTAGAAGAGGTGAAATATTAGGCAGACATGAGGTAGGATGGTTCGTAGTGGTGGAAGGAAGGTGTAGTCATGATGCAAGAGGATTGGTAGTGTTGTGTGTTAATACGGTAAGATCTGGGATTAGGCTTCTGGGAATTGATAGGTAGAGGGTCGATAGATTGTGTTAGTTCCTGTTGTTGTGTTTTTGGCGTGTTTTACTTCCGTGTGTGGTTGTGTTTGTTGTGTGTGTGTGTGTGTGTGTGTGTGTGTGTGTGTGTGAGAGAGAGAGAGAGAGAGAGATAGTATATATATATATGTGTGTGTGTGTGTGTTTGTGAGAGGGAGAGAATGTGTGTGTGTGTGTGTGTGGGAGAGAGGGAGAGAGAAAGAGAGAGAGAGAGAGAGTGTGTGTGTGTGTATGTATTAGATGTTTTGCAGTATTGCGTATATTGCAGATTCTCTCTCTCTCTCTCTCTCTGTCTCTCTCTCTCTCTCCCTCCCAGTAATTTCCTTCTTCCCATGTAATCTCATCTGTACCAAAGGCGTTTGCACACCTCTTGTAATTCTGTACAATCGTTACATTTAATACTTGTAATATGTGCTACTGTAACCTCTCTTTGTAATGTACTTTGATTTGTACTCTTTCCTTTGTATTTTTTTGGAACGTTGTCTCTCTCTCTCTCTCTCTCTCTCTCTCTCTCTCTCTCTCTCTCTCTCTCTCTCTCTCTCTCTCTTTTGTACCATGGCTGTAGTTTCCTGTTAAATCGCTGAGAGAAAAGCGTTACGAGAGAGAGAGAGAGAGAGAGAGAGAGAGAGAGAGAGAGAGAGAGAGTTGAGATGTAATACCCATAATAAGTCGCTGAGATAATGGCGTTGCGAACCTATGTATCGACTTAGGGATTCCTGTATTATGTAACTCTAATCTCTCTCTCTCTCTCTCTCTCTCACACACACACACACACACACACACACACACACACACACACACACACACACACTAATCAAGACGTACACAAGAGCCTGACAGCCTAGCATTACAGCGTTACATAACCATCCCTCGTTATTACATGTACTTCCTGTAACCTAGCAACGGCGGTAGTACATGAGCTTCTTTGTATTTAGCTGTTTATTTTTTAGTAGTAGTTGTAGTAGTAGTAGTCGTGTTGGTGGTAGTAGTAGTAGTAGTAATTGAAGTGGTACGGTGGTGGTAGTAGTGGTAGTATTTGTAGTAATATTAGTATTAGTAGTAATAGTATTGGTAATAATAATAATAATAATAATAATAATAATAGTCGTAATCATCATCCAGACCTCCTTTCCCACCCAAGGGCAGGGTGAGGAGTAGCAATGGCCAGACAGCCCAAATTTGCCCAGTCCAATGGGCCACGCTTCCATTCACTCATCATTCAAGCCCCCGGAATCCTGGCTCTATCGTATGCGCCAAAAACATTCACCACGTTCATGTAAACGTATCCGATAGAGTCAATCCGGACGCTGCCACGTTAAAAAGGGGTGCCATATCCCTGATCATGCACTTCTGCTCTCAACATTCATCCAGCCAGCTCGATCTCTTGTCAGTTCCCTAGCCTCACCGACTTCCAAACCTCTCTTCCTCACACATTCATCCACCATATCCCTCCACCTTCTCCTTGGCCTACCTCTCTTCCTCACACACTCATCCACCATATCCCTCCACCTTCTCCTTGGCCTACCTCTCTTCCTCACACATTCATCCACCATATCTCTCCACCTTCTCCTTGGCCTACCTCGCCTCCTCCCTCCTTCAAATTCGCTCAGATACACCTTTTCCACCACACTATTGTTATTCATTCTCTCCACATGACCATGCCATCTCAGTACACTCTCTTCGATTCTGGTGTCCACAGACTTCCTCACTCCACATCTTTCACGAATCACATTATTTCGTATCCTATCCACCCTCTGTACTCCACATACATTCCTCAGCAGTCCCATCTCCACTACTCTTACCGACTTCCTCACTCCACATCTTTCACGCATCACATTATTTCGTATCCTATCCACCCTCTGTACTCCACATACATTCCTCAGCAGTCCCATCTCCACTATTCTTACCGACTTCCTCACTCCACATCTTTCACGCATCACATTATTTCGTATCCTATCCACCCTCTGTACTCCACATACATTCCTCAGCAGTCCCATCTCCACTGCTCTTACTCTTGACTTTTCATTTTCATGCCACATCACAGTAACACTCCTTCATGTAAGCCTCGTGCAGCTGCAACACTCAAGCCTCTGTTTCTTATCAAGGCCTTCATTGCACCAGCTACTTTTCTTCCTTGTGTCACTCTACTTTCAACTTCTTTTGCGCATTTTCCTCTCTCTTCTATCACTGTACCCAGGTATTTGAACTCTCTCACCAATTCCAGTCTCTCTCCATTCACTGTAACATCGCACTGGGAGTCACCTTCTCTCTCAATAACCATCACTTTACTCTTCTCTACATTTACTCTCAAGGCACGACGCTCACTACTGCTACTACTACTACTGCTACTGCTACTACTATTACTACCTACTACTACTACTACTACTACTGCTACTACTACTATCAAAACTTCCAACATCCCTGTAGTAGTAGTAGTAGTAATAGTAGTAGTAGCAGCAACAGTAGTAGTAGTAGTAGTAGTAGTAGTAGTAGTAGTACATGGCCAGAATGCAGTGCTTAATTAAGTTGCAGTTTTTCATGTACTTTTACTTGTACTTGGAATTTAAAATTTTGGTTGTACTTTTACTTAGATACTTGAAAAAATAACAAGTATTTTCCAGTAGAATCAAGTACATTATTTTTAACACAAATGTACATATTCTGTTGTACTTTATAAAGGTATTGTATAAGTAGACTTAATATTCTGTCATAGAAGAAATGGTTGGATTAATAAAGTACACTTATATTCCAATACGCTGCTTTCTAATTTAATAAAGTGTACTTATATTCTAATACGCTACTTTGTACCTTAATAAAGTATACTTATACAGTGTTCTGCTACGCTACTTCCTGCCTCAAAAACTTCACCTTTACGATGTGACCATCATTTAAGTTCCTTCTTGGAAACAGCAGCACTTTTGTACGGTATAAAGTACTTGCATTTAAGTACAGTGACGTGTACTTGGACTTGGACTTCAGTACATTGGAAAAAGGTTGTACTTGTACATGAAAAATTTCCGGGTACTTACACTTGGACTTAAGTACAGTAGTAGCAGTAGTAGTAGTACATGGCCAGAAGGCAGTGCTTAATATGGTAGTAATAGTAGTAGTAGTAATAGTGGTAGTAGTAGTAGTAGTAGTAGTAGTAGTAGTAGTAGTAATAGTAGTAGTAGTAGTAGTAATAGTAATAGTAGTAGTAGTAGTCATAGTACATAGCCATCATGCAATGCTCAGTACAATCCAGGTCGGATCGTCATTCTTGGTCATCGCCTTTGGTCTCAAATATACCACTACTGAGACTCACCTGATTTGACGTGAAAGATTAGAGCCACAGACACGAAAGTAAAGAAAGTGAGAAAATATAATCCTGTTGCTTTACTAGTACTTATATATTTACTTAATCAGTCCAGGTGACTTTTCAATAATTGGAGGTAAGTTGTCAATATTATTTTTCGATTATTAATTATATTTTTTGGTTATTATTGTTGTCGTTCGCTTCTCGCCATATTCCTTTCCTACTTTCCTCTCTCAGGTAAAGGTGGAGACAGTGACGTAGGTAGGAAAAGATAGGGAGGGAGGGAAGGAAGGAGGGAGGGAGGGAGAGGAGGTTCGAGGGAAGGAGAGAAGGTAAGAGGTAAGGAGGGAAGGTATGAGGGAGGGATGGAAGGAGAGAAGGTAAGAGGTAAGGAGGGAAGGTATGAGGGAGGGAGGGAAAGTATGAGAGATGGAGGGAAGGCATGAGGGAGGGAGGGAGGGAGGTAGGAAAGGTTTAGGGAAGGAGAAAGACAGGTAGGGAGTCACTGAAGGAGGAGGGGAGGGAAGGATGAAAATATGGAGGGAGAGAGGGAGGGAAAGGGAAGAGAGAGAGATGGAGGGAGGGAGGGGAGGGAGAATGAAAATAGGAAGAGAAAGAGGGAAATAAGGAGGGGAGGAAGAGAGGGGAGGGAGGAAAAGAGAAGGGAGGAATTGTGTTAGAGGGAGGGAGGGAGGGAGAGATCAAAAATAAGGGAGGAGGGAGATAAACAGGAGGGAGGGAGGGAGAAAGGTCTAGGGTAGGGAAAATTAAATAGCGATGGAGGGAGAGAGAGAGAAAGGGAGGGAGGGAGAGAAGGGGCCCAGTCTAGAGGGAAACAGAGGGAGGGAGACACTGGAGAGAGAGAGAGAGAGAGAGGGAGGGAGGAGAGAGAGAGAGAGGGAGAGGAGACGGGGGAGTGGGATGAGGCTCCGAGGGGTGGGCAGAAGATCAGTAGAGTGAGAACCTCGGAAGGGGGTGGACGTGTCGACCTGCGCTCCGGACCCCTGATATACCCGTTAGTGCATTTTCCGCATATTTCTGGGCAAATATTGGACTGCCATCGTGCCCTGTGTGTTGTGAAATATACCCTACGCATCGTCGGTATAGTCTGGGTATGCGCAAGGTCCCCGCTGGGCGATATACCCGACGTATTTTGCAATCGGGCGAGGTTATAGCGAATATGAGTGATAGTGACAAGTGTGTGAATATATCTCAGTATACCAAGTGGCTATAGTGAAGGAATTATGGCGGATTTCTGGTTATTAATATAGCCTACGTGATCAGCTAGTGACACCAAATCGTTATTCAGATCCCCACGGCCGTTATGCGTATGTGAAATTTTGCTACATCGCCCGAGTGGATGGCTATACGAAATTCGGGGTAAGAGTGTGAATTGTGGTAGTTGTGGTAGTGATGGTGGTAGTTGTGGTGCCCGTCGGAGTGAGAAACGGATATAATTATTTTTTATTATTTTTTTATCATTTATTTCCCTTTTTGATTAATATTCTATCTATCTATCTATCTATTGCCAGACGCCATATTGCCTTGAATTACTTATATTAATTTTCCTGGTGTCACTGAGGGTGTTGGTAAGTAATTATTATTATTATTATTATTATTATTATTTTATTATTATTATATTATTATATTTTTACTACTGCTACTACTACTACTACTACTACTACTACAACCACTAGTAGTTCTGCCACTAGTATTATTATTATTATTATTATTATTATTATTATTTTTACTACTACTACTACTACTACAACCACTAGTAGTTCTGCCACTAGTATTATTATTATTATTATTATTATTATTATTTTTACTACTACTACTACTGTTACCACTACTACTATTGCTGCTGCTACGACAACTACTGCTATTACTGATTATTATTATTATTATTATTATTATTATTACTGCTACTACTACTACCACTACTACTACTACTACTGCTGCTACTACTACTACTACTACTACAACCATTACTACTACTACTACTCCTACCGCCACTATTATTATTATTATTATTATTATTATTATTTGGGAAAAGGGTAGGATTGTAATTTTGAATATAATTTTCATGTTCTAAATTCATTATAAATTTTAAAAGCATGTATATTTTTTTTTTTTTTTGCCTTTTTTGTGGTACCTATAGATTGAAAAAAAAAAAATAAAACGAATAGATGTACAATAAAAAATATCAATAATTGTCTGCCTCAAAATTCGGACCAGTAAAATTAATATATACCGTAGCTGTTTTATAATATTAATAATTGTTCATCGTTAATTTTAAGTATGGATTTAAGTATGGATTTTTAGTATGGATTTAAAGTTGGCAGCATGTTCGAGAAATTTAAATAAATATGGAAGCTTTATTATTATTATTATTATTATTATTATTATTATTATTACTATTATTACTACTACTACTACTACTACTACTACTACTACTTGTACTACTACTTCTACGGTACTACTACTACTACTACTACTGCTATTATTGTAGTAGTTGTAATTTTATTAATATTATTCATCCTCTTTATATTCTTTCATTATTATTATTATTATTATTATTATTATTGCGCCTCCTGTCTTTTAGTTTTACTACTTATTGTATTCTCCTCTTCTTTCTTATTATTATTATTATTATCATTATTATTATAGTACCGTAATTATTTTATTCCTCCTCCTCCTCCTCCTCGTCCTCCTCCTCTTCTTCTTCTTATATTTATTGTTGTAGTAGCAGTTATTTAATTCCTCCTCCTCCTCCTCCTCTTTTCTTCCCATTATTATTATTATTATTATCATTTGGGGACAAGGGTTAGCCTAACATTTCACCTCTAACTATCCTCTATTGCTTTATTATTATTATTATTATTATAATTATTATTTACTGACAAACCAGTACTCTAGTTAAAAAAAATATCCTAATCAAAGCTCCAGAAAGATGAGGATAGATATTTTGAACAGATAGATATATAGATAGATAGAGGAATTTTAGAGGTAGATGGAAAGTTACAGTAGGCCATAGAAAGTATTTAATATTAAGAACAGATAGATATATAGATAGATAGGGGAATTTTAGAGGTAGATGGAAAGTTACAATATGCCATAGAAAGTATTTATTATTTAGAAGATAGATATATAGATAGATACAGGAATTTTAGAGGTATATGGAAAGTTACAATATGCCATAGAAAGTATTTAATATTAAGAACAGATAGATATATAGATAGATACAGGAATTTTAGAGGTATATGTAAAGTTACAATATGCCATAGAAAGTATTTATTATTAAGAGCAGATAGATATATAGATAGATACAGGAATTTTAGAGGTATATGGAAAGTTACAATATGCCATAGAAAGTATTTAATATTAAGAACAGATAGATATATAGATAGATACAGGAATTTTAGAGGTATATGGAAAGTTAAAATATGCCATAGAAAGTATTTAATATTAAGAACAGATAGATATATAGGTAGATAGGGGAATTTTAGAGGTATATGGAAAGTTAGAATATGCCATAGAAAGTATTTATTATTTAGAACAGATAGATATATAGATAGAAAATTTTTAGAGGTATATGGAAAGTTACAATATGCCATAGAAAGTATTTATTATTTAGAACAGATAGATATATAGATAGAAATTTTTTTAGAGGTATATGGAAAGTTAGAATATGCCATAGAAAGTATTTAGAATTTTAGAAAGGTTTACAATGATAGGAATGATTATAGAGGACTTAACTCTATGGGTTATTATTTTTTTATTCATTTGTGTTTCCTTCCTCTGTTATATAAAAAAAAAATGGTAAAGATCCCTAACCCCCTTCCAGTCCAGTTTATTTAGATTGAAGGGTTGATTTGACTAGTAACCAAGGAGACTCAATCGTAACTTTGACTAGTAACCAAGGAGACTCATTCATACATAACTTCTTGACTAGTAACCAAGGAGACTTAAACGTAATTTTGACTAGTAACCAAGGAGACTTAAACGTAATTTTGACTAGTAACCAAGGAGACAAACATAACTTTGACTAGTAGCCAAGGAGACTCAAACAACTTTGACTAGTAACCAAGGAGACTCATTCATACATAACTTTTTGACTGGTAACCAAGGAGACTCATTCGTACCTAACATTTGACTAGTAACCAAGGAGACTTAAACGTAATTTTGAATAGTAACCAAGGAGACTCATGCATAACTGACTAGTAACCAAGGAGACTCATGCATAACTTTGACTAGTAACCAAGGAGACAACTTTTGACTAGTAACCAAGGAGACTCATTCATACATAACTTTTGACTAGTAACCAAGGAGACAACATTTTGACTAGTAACCAAGGAGATTCATACCTCATAACTATGGCTCATTGATAGTATTGGAGTAATTGTCCCAGTTTCTTCAAATGAAAAAATGAAAGAAAAAATGAAAGAAAAAATTATAGTATTTGTCATTGGGTTCTCAAAAAATTATTATTATTATTATTATTATTACTTATATAGATAAATATGATAGTAGTAGTAATATACCGCGTACGATAATGATAAGTGCTGCTACTACTGATATTACTACTGTACCGTACTACTACTAATAATTTTTTCACCCTCCAAAAACCTACCGTATATCCTATAGCTATTTGCATTAAGATTATATACCTACATTATTTATTTTTTCCGAACCTAAAAAGATAAAAAAATTAAATATTTTTTTTAATTACCAAATATTCGTGTTGGATATGTTACAATTTCTTCCATAATGGAGTAATTTTTCGTTCGGGATATTTCTCTCTCTCTCTCTCTCTCTCTCTCTCTCTCTCTCTATGTAATGTCAATCACCAGTATTTTTTTTTTTGTAATTAACTACGGAACTAATGCAACTAGGCCTGTGTTAGAATATGTAAAATAATTCTCCTTTATTTTGTTTATTAATTCCTAGTTAGCTTTGAAAAATTCTTCTTTATTGCCAGTACGAATGATGTGAAGATATGTTTTTGACTTTTTCATATAAATCAAGAGGTGGTGTCGACTATCATCCACTCACTTGATGTAGTGCTGCTGCCTACTTCTTCCTTCACCTCCTTTATTTCTTTCTGTTTCCCTTCCTCTCCTATTTCTTACCATCATCCATTCACTTGATGTAGTGCTGCCTACTTCCCCCTTCACCTTCATCATTCTTTTTCAGTGTCTGTCCTCCTCTCTTCCTATTTCTCACCATCATCCACTCACTTGATGTAGTGCTGCCTACTTCTTCCTTCACCTTCATCATTCTTTTTCGGAGTCTGTCCTCCTCTCTTCCTATTTCTCACCATCATCCACTCACTTGATGCAGTGCTGCCTTCTTCCGTCACCTTTATCATTCTTTTTATGTGTCTGCCCTCCTGTCTTCCTATTTCTCACCGTCATCCACTCACGTGATGTAGTGCTACCTACTTCTTCCTTCACCTTTATCATTCTTTTTCGGAGTCTGTCCTCCTCTCTTCCTATTTCTCACCATCATCCACTCACGTGATGTATATAGTGCTACCTACTTCTTCCTTCACCTTTATCATTCTTTTTCGGAGTCTGTCCTCCTCTCTTCCTATTTCTCACCATCATCCACTCACTTGATGTAGTGCTGCCTTCTTCCGTCACCTTTATCATTCTTTTTATGTCTGCCCTCCTGTTTTCCTATGTCTCACCATCATCCACTCACGTGATGTAGTGCTACCTACTTCTTCCTTCACCTCCATCATTCTCTTTCTGTCTGCCCTCCTCTCTTCCTGTTTCTCATCATCATCCACTCACTTGATATAGTGCTGCCTACTTCTTCCTTCACCTTTATCATTCTTTTTCTGTGTCTGCCCTCCTGTCTTCATGTTTCTCACCATCATCCACTCACTTGATGTAGTGCTTCCTACTTCTTCCTCTATGTTTCTTTTTCTTTTTCTGTGTGGGCACCTCTCTTCCTATTTCTTACTTTCATCCACTCACTTGGTGTAGTGCTGCCTACTTTTTCCTTCACCTTTATCATTCTTTTTCTGTCTGTCCTCCTCTCTTCCAGTTTCTCCTATCTTTCCTGTCACTTTTTATAACCCTTCTTTTCATGTGGCTTTACATTGAGTGACAAGCCGAATGGTTTCCTGTAAGCCAGGAAACCGTTTACTGCGCTGGGTGGTAACCATATAACCAACCCGTACATGTTCCCTACGTGTCAGCAAGTGGGTTGACGGAGGGTTAGTGCCCCTCCTCGTGGAACATCTAACTCAAAGACAAACGGCCACCCCTTATGGGATTAGCCTATGGTTTCTGGCTGTAGATAAATTAACATCATATTCTCGCACCGGTATTAGCCTTTTTATTGCACTTCTTCGTGACTAGCATCGTATTCTAGTATTAATCTATTACATAAGGCAACACTACAGCTGTATATCTTTCCCATGGCACTTCTTCGTGACTAGCATCATATTCTGGTATTAATCTTGTTACATAGGCTATGGCAACACAACTGCTTTATATATTTCCATAGCACTTCTTCGTGACTAGCATCATATTCTTGTCAGTCTGTCGTTACATATGGCAACACTACTGCCTTATATCCTTCCATACCACTTCTTCGTGACTAGCATACCGTAAGGCTGACCGTCTTTATAGCTTTTGCATAGCACTTCTTCGTGACTAGCTTAATATTCTAGTGTTAATCTGTTGTTACATAATTATGGCAACACTACACTGTACGTCATTTCCATAGCACTTCTTCGTGACTAGCATCGTGCTCTAGTATTAATCTGTTACTTAATATAGCAACACTACAGCTCTACATCCTTTCATAGCACCTCTTCGTGACTAGCATGATATTGTAATGGTTAATCTATTGTTATACGGTATATGGAACACTACAACTTGACATTATTTCCATAGCACTTCTTCGTGACTAGCATCATACTCTAGTGTTTATTACAAATGAAAAAGCTACATTTTTTTCATTCCTTCCGTAGCACTTCTTCGTGACTAGCATCATATTCCATGGTTAATCTGTTGTTACATAATGGGAACCTACAGCTCATCGTCTTTCCATGGCACTTCTTCGTGACTAGCATCATTCTAGTGTTGCGGTAAAATATTGTTACATAGTCTATAGGAACACTGCATCCTTTTCATAACACTTCTTCGTGACTAGCATTATACTCGTGTTAATATATTACTTACGGCAACCTACATCTCTTCATTCATTCCATAGCGCTTCTTCGTGACTAGCACCATTTTATAGTGTTGATATATTGTGTGATAACGTCACTTCCATTGCACTTCTTCGTGACTAGCATTATATTCAAGTGTTAGTACGGTATATTGTTAGGAAATCTTGCAACAAACACTTCCATTGCACTTCTTCGTGACTAGCATTATATTCAAGTGTTTGTACGGTATATTGTTGGGAAATCTAGCAACAACACTTCCATTGCACTTCTTCGTGACTAGCATTATATTCAAGTGTTAGTACGGTATATTGTTAGGAAATCTAGCAACAACACTTCCATTGCACTTCTTCGTGACTAGCATTATATTCAAGTGTTAGTACGGTATATTGTTAGGAAATCTAGCAACAAACACTTCCATTGCACTTCTTCGTGACTAGCATTATATTTTAGTGTTTATGGTTACAACTCAACACTGAAGGTGAAGGGGGGGGGGATTTGAGCCAAGTTAGAGGCAGAGGAGTGTAGCGTCACCCTCATAATAATAATAATAATAATAATAATAATAATTTTCGGCGATACCTGGATTTTTGTCTACATTAATTTCTCATCACGTGGCCCAGAAAATGACATAGGATTTTCTTGATTTCCTAAATGTTGAAAAAATTACTTAAGCAGTTTTTATTATTATTATTATTATTATTTTGGACATGTGGAGAGAATGGAGAATGAAAGACTGACTAAGAGGGTGTATGTAGGTGAGGTGGAAGGAGGGAGAGGGAGGGGTAGACCGAGGATGAGGTGGAGGGATGGAGTTGAGAGGGATATGAGGGAAGGCGGGGTGAGTTGCGGGGAGGGTAGTCAAATGGTGGGTGACAGAGCGACTTGGAGGCGTTTTGTCTGCGGCCACCCTTTGCGGGATTAGGGCGTCGGGCTATAGATAGATAGATAGATAGATTATTATTTATATTTTTTATTTTTGTTATTATTTCTGGGTCAATTTTAGCCTTCAATAGAACGGTTAGTTATGGTTTTATTTTTATTGTAATTTATATATATTTTTTCGTTAATTGTTTTATTTATTTTTACGGTATTTTTTTTATTTTTTTATTATGTTTTATTAGTTTATTATTTTATTCTGATTTATTTTTAACTTCTGTTGTTGACCGATATTTATTACTTGTTTTTGTTTTTTTATTTATTTTTATTTATTATTTTTTATGTAGTTTTATTTTTTACTTTATTTTTCCCTTTATTATTTTTTTATTTAGTGTTATGATTTATTTTATTTTTATTTCTATTATTTATTAAGTAGTTTTATTTTTTACTTTATTTTTTCCTTTATTATTTTTTATTTAGTGTTTTATTTATGATTTATTTTATTTTTATTTCTATTATTTATTAAGTAGTTTTATTTTTTACTTTATTATTTTTTATTTAGTGTTTTATTTATGATTTATTTTATTTTTATTTATTATTTTTTATGTAGTTTTATTTTTTACTTTATTTTTTTTTTAGTGTTTTATTTATGATTTATTTTATTTTTATTTCTATTATTTATTAAGTAGTTTTATTTTTTACTTTATTATTTTTTATTTAGTGTTTTATTTTTTCCTTTATTATTTTTTATTTAGTGTTTTATTTATGATTTTATTTTTATTTCTATTATTTTTATAGTGTTTTATTTTTTGACTTATTTCTTTATTTTTTATTCAATGTTTTATTTTTGATTGACTAGTTTTTAATTCTAGTATTTTTTTATTTAGTATTTTATTTTTTATTTTTTTTTTATTCAGTTATTTTTATTGATTTTATTTTTTATTTTTTTTATTTTTTTATTTTTTTATTTTTTTATTGATTTTATTTTTTTTATTTTTTATTTAGTGTAAAGAAGGGCTGGTGTTAATTTATAGGAGGGAGCAGCGTAATTAGGTCCTTTATTGGGGTGGCTTGTGTGTAATTTATTTGTGTCATTAGTGCAGTTATTGTGGGGAGGGATTTATTTATTTTTATGGTTTATTTAGTTATTTTTTTATGTATTTAGTTTTATTTTATTTAGTTATTTTTTATTGTTTAGTTAGTTATTTTTTATTGTTTTTTTAGTTATTTTTTATTGATTAGTTATTTTTTATTGTTTAGTTATTTTTTATTGTTTATTTAGTTATTTTTTATTGATTAGTTATTTTATTGTTTAGTTATTTTTTTTTTGTTTAGTTATTTTTTTTGTTTAGTTATTTTTTATTGTTTAGTTATTTTTTATTGTTTAGTTCTTTATTGATTTATTGTTATAGTCATTCGTTTCTGTTTTATTTTTATTTAATTTATTTTATTTGCTACTTCATTTATTCATTACTTTATTTTATTTATTGCTGTATTATTAGGTTATATTTTTATTTATAATTTTGATATTTTGTTATTACTGGTAGTTTTATTTCTTTTACTATTATTTTTTATCTTATTGCTTTATTACTTTATTTATTTTATGGAGGGATTTTTGGATTTATAAAAGCTCTGCCATTAATAACATCTACCGTGATAAGAAAAAATAATATATATATACATTGGAATTTTATCATTTTTGGATTGGAAGAGGTTTGCGGAGCTGATTTTAGAGAAGCAGATTAATTGGACTGATTTTCGTCCTTTCCCTTGGCACTTCTTCGTGACTAGCATCGTATTCTAGTGCTACCAGAGTCTTTATAGAACTGCTACCGTACGACTCACCGTGCTTTCCCCTGGCACTTCTTCGTGACTAGCATCGTAATCGTATTCTAGTGCTACCAGAGTCTTTATGGAACTACTACCGTACGACTCACCGTGCTTTCCCTTGGCACTTCTTCGTGACTAGCATCGTATTCTAGTGCTACCAGGGTCTTTATAGAACTGCTACCGTACGACTCACCGTGCTTTCCCCTGGCACTTCTTCGTGACTAGCATCGTATTCTAGTGCTACCAGAGTCTTTATAGAACTGCTACCGGTACCGTACGACTCACCGTGCTTTCCCCTGGCACTTCTTCGTGACTAGCATTATACTCTGGTGTTCATGTAGCAAAATAAACTGCACACCCACTGTTCCCTTTCCCCTGGCACTTCTTCGTGACTAGCATTATATTCTAGTGTTTATGTAGCAGAGTGAAACACTGCATCCACTACACAATTTCCCTTGCACTTCTTCGTGACTAGCATTATATTCTAGTGTTAGTCTTGTAGCAGAGTGACAATACTGCGTTTCAGACTTTCCATAGCACTTCTTCGTGACTAGCATCATATTCTTGTGTTACTCTTGATACCGAAACAAATACTGACTTTTCATACCAGTTGCACTTCTTCGTGATTAACATAAGACTGTTACGATTCAACCCCTCTTTCCAAAGCACTTCTTCGTGACTAGCGTAAGACTACTTCGATTCAACCACCTTCCCATAGCACTTCATCGTGACTAGCATCATACCGGTATAGTCTTGTTATATCGGAAAATTACTACTATTCAGCCTCGTTTCCCTAACACTTCTTCGTGACTAGCATCGTAATTAGTGTTAGTTTCTTGATAGAGTGACTAGCTACCACGGTTCAACTTTTTCCCGTGGCACTTCTTCGTGACTAGCACTATATATTATCGGTAAGTGAAGCATCAGGACAATATTACTTTCCAACCTCCTTTCCACAGCACTTCTTCGTGACTAGCATCATATTCTCGCGTTAATCTCATAGCTCGGCAGTTAAGAGGAGCTCCCTAACGCATTTCCCTTTGCGATTTATTCTGTTTACTACACCGCAGTGTCTTGTTATGTTTTATCTGTCTACTGTATCTATTGCCCAGACGCCTTAATCCCGGAAGGGGTGGCCGCAAACAAATCGCCTCCGTGTCGCCCTGTCCCCCCTCCGCCATTTCACTGCCTTGCTCCCAGCTCACACCCACCCTCCCTCATATATTGTTGTTATTTGTTTTGTTTATTACACCTTACTGTCCTCTTCTGTTGCATAAATCCTTCAGATATCGCCATACTCTACATAAATAACTTAAGGATATTAACCAGTCAGTCCAAAAATAAATCGCTTAGGAAAAGGTGTCAGGGAGATAACTGACGAAAATACAAAACTTTCGGTAATAGCATAATTCTCTCTCTCTCTCTCTCTCTCTCTCTCTCTCTCTTACACACACACACACACACACACACACACACCTAAAATTGCCATCTCCATCTTGAATGCTGACTGGTAGCAATGAATTAACAGTGGAATATAATGCTAGTCACGAAGAAGTGCTATGGGAAGGATGTAGAGCGGTGACATTGTCTTTTTCTGCCACTGAGCTACGTGAAATAAGCTGCAAAAGGACGAAAATCTGGGCCAAGTTAAGGTGAAAGGAGTAGATTAACACTAGAGTAGGATGCTTGTCACGAAGAAGTGCTATGGAGAGAATGTAAGGTGAGAATAACAGTAGAATTGGATGCTAGTCACGAAGAAGTGCCATGGAGAGGATGTAGAGCCGTAGTATTGTCTTTTTCTGTCACTGAGCTACGTGAAATAAGCTGCGAAAGGACGAAAATCTGGGCCAAGTTAAGGTGAAAGGAGTATTGCTAGAGAGAGAGAGAGAGAGAAGGCAAAGGGAAGAGGGGAAGGGAAAGAAGAAAGGGGAAGTGAAAGGAGGAACCGAATAAGAAGATGTGCGCGCCTGTGTGTGTGTGTGTGTGTGTGTGTGTGTGTGTGTGTGTGTGTGAGTGAGAGAGTGTGTGTGTGTGTGAGAGAGAGAGTGTTTGTGTGCGTGTGAGAGTGAACGCATGTGTGTGAGACAGTGTACGTGTGTGAGAGAGAGAGAGAGAAAATGCCTGTATGTGTGTGTGTGTGTGTGTGTGTGTGTGTGTGTGTGTGTGTGCGTGCGAGATATGTTGTTACTGTAGTCTGGAATTATTCTTAGTGTTGTTAGTGAAAGGGTCTTAGGAATTACTCAGAGTCTTTAAGATATTGGAAAACTTAACGCGGCCTCCTCTCACTCATTCCTCAGTCTTGCCCACACCAGGAGATTATCATTATTATTATTTATTATTATTATTATTATTATTATTTATTTATTTTATTTTCAGTTCGGGAGTGGCGTAGCATTGTGTGAGGTTGATTCTGTGGTGTGTGTGTGTGTGGAGGAGGTGTGGGTGGGTGGGTGAGAGGGGGTGTTTGTGTGTGTGAGAGAGAGAGAATGTGTGTGTGTGAGAGAATGTGTGTATGAGAGAGAGAATGTGTGTATGAGAGAGAGAGAATGTGTGTATGAGAGAGAATGTGTGTGTATGTATGTATGAGAGAATGTGTGTGTGTGTGTGTGTGAGAAACACACAGTAGGCCTAAGCTAAATTAAAATCTTGTTTGTTGTAGTTTACGGTATTATTATTATTACTACTACTACTACTACTACTACTATTGATATTATTACGGTACTACTACTACTACTATTATTATTATTATTATTATTATTATTTTATCAATACTGTATATACTATTACTGCTACCACCGATACTACTACTACAACAACTATTACTACTACTACTACTACTACTATTATTATTATTATTATTATCGCTTTATTCCGAACAGGGCAGTTACCTTATTCTTAATTAATGTAATAATTCTTTTTCTCATTACCTTAGAAACTAGCCATTTCAAGGTAACATAAGCACCCCAACACCTTTTCCTTAGCGATTTATTTTCCTTATTACACCTTCGCTTCTGTCAGTAAAATCTCAGGAAATATTTTTGTGTGTGTCATATCCAGAAAAAATCGCCTAGGAACAAGGGTTACGGCATCCCAGCATCTTTATATTGGGCCTGGGAGAGAGGGCCGCGTAGTGATGTGGTTAAGATGGTGGTAGTAGTGGTAGCTGGGATGGTGGTTGTGGTTAGCGGTGGTTGTAGTGGTGGTTGTGGTTAGCGATGGTGGTAGGCTGTTTGTAATGATTTTGGTGGTGGTGATTGTAGTGATGCTGGTAGTTGTGGTGATTTTGGATGGTGGTAGTTGTGGTTGTGATGGTGGTAGGCTAGTGTGATGATATTGGTGGTGGTAGTTGTGGTTGTGATGGTAGGCTAATGTGATGATTTTGATGGTGGTAGTTGTGGTTGTGATGGTGGTAGGTGTGGTTGTGATGTTAGGCTAGTGTGATGATTTTGATGATGGTAGTTGTGGTTGTGATGGTGGTAGGCTGGTGATTTTGGTGATGGTGGTAGTGATAGTGGTGGTAGTTGTGGTAAGTAGGATCAGATAACCGTGAACTGGTTTTAGTGGTAGTTGTGTGGTAGCGATAGTGGTAGTGGTGGTAGCTAATTGTGATGAAAGTAACTGCGATAGTGGTAGAGATGAAGGCAGGTAGGATAGTGGTTGTTGATTGTGGTAGCGATGGTGGTTGAGATAGCGAATAACGTAGATGTAGTGATTGTGGTAATAGATGTAGTGGTAGGTGAGTGGTAGTTGTGGTGGTGGTGGTAGAGTTGCTAGTGGTTGTGGTGGTTGTGGTAGATAGATGTTTGTAGGGTAGTAGTTGTGGTAGTTATGGTAGTGGTGGTGGTAGTTATGGTGGTAGCAGATATTGGTAGTTGTGTAGTAATAGGTGTACTCTCACTCTCTCTCTCTCTCTCTCTCTCTCTCTCGTTACTACATATGTTTTTCCATCATGCCTACGTGTTTTTCCTTCGTGTTTTCCTGCCCGCTTGTGTTTGTATAATAACCATGTTTTTTTTTCCTGCTAATATACCGGTACATTTATTTTATTTCTCGTTTTTCTTGTGTTTTTCTTCTGTTTTTCCTGCTTGTCTGTTTTGGTGTTTTATTTCCTGCCTTGTTTTTTCCTTCCTATCAAGTTATTTTTTTCCTTTTTTTTTCCTGCTTATATTTTTCCTTACTCCGGTACCTGATGAATGATGGAAGGAATTGGATTTGGTGTGATTAATTTTCGTCATTTTTTTGCGGTACATTGTTTCCTATTTTCCTGTACCAGACTGATGATAGTTTTCCTACATTTATTTTTACCTGTATCCAAAATTTTGAGTTTATTTGGTATCATTAAGTTTTGTTACATATAGTTCTTGTATTTACCGGGTACGGTACTTGTAATAGCTATAAGGCGTTTAATAATAATAATAATAATAATGTAATGATAATAATGTAATAATAATAATAATAATGTAATAATAATAATAATACTAAGGTAATAATAATAATAACAATAAGGTAATAATAATAATAATAATAATAAGGTAATAATAATTACTACTACTACCACTACTACTACTGCTAATGAAAATAATATAAATACGTTAATTATAATAAATAATTTGACATCGGCGAGATAAATATATCAGAGGAAAGATAGCCATTGTGTATATATATATATACCTGTATATATGAATTTAGTTTTTCTTTTTGTAATTAAGTTTCCATAGTGTTTTGTAGTCGTCTCGGTAGGTGAAGTAAAAGCTGGATTGAGTTTTTTTTAATTTAACTTTTTTTTTTTTAGTTCTTGTCATTATTTTTTAAAGATAAAGTAACGCTGGATTGACTTTTGTATTTTTTGACTTTTTCGTTTTTTTTTTGTACTGGTAGATAGGTAGACTGTGGTAGTTTTGGTGCTGGTAGATAGGTAGACTGGTTGGTAGTGTTGGTGCTGGTAGATGGTAGTTGTAGATATATAAATGAGAAGCAGTAGATAGTAGGAAGTAGTTATAGCTGATACACACCTGCCCTGGCGTAGATGATGGTAGCTGCAGGTGTGGTTGTGTGGTAGGGAGTAGATGAGGGTTTACGATAGTGGTAGATAGGGTGGAGTATACGTCAAGATATCCCAGGTAGCGGTGGTAGGTAAGTAGATAGGTAGTTGTGGTAGCGTAGATAGTCCGTGGTAGAAAGTAGGTGTGGTATAGTGGTAGGTATGGTAGCGGTAGGTAGGGTAGAGTAAATATACGTAGCGGTGGTAGGTGGACAGGTAATTGGTAGCGTAGATAGTTCATGGTAGAAAGTAGTTGTGGTATAGTGGTAGGTATGGTAGCGGTAGGTAGGGTAGAATTAATATACGTAGTGGTGGTAGGTGGACAGGTAATTGTGGTAGCGTAGATGGTTCATGGTAGAAAGTAGTTGTGGTAGTGTGGTAGGTATGGTAGCGGTAGGTAGGGTAGAGTAAATATACGTAGCGGTGGTAGGTGGACAGGTAGTTGTGGTAGCGTAGATAGTTCATGGTAGAAAGTAGTTGTGGTAGTGTGGTAGGTATGGTAGCGGTAGGTAGGGTAGAAGAGATATACCAGGTCGTAGCGGTGGTAGATAGACAGGTAGTTGTGGTAGTGTGGTAGCGTAGATAGTTCATGGTAGAAAGTAGTTGTGGTAGTGTGGTAGGTATGGTAGCGGTAGAGTAGTTAATATACGTAGCGGTGGTGAGTAGACAGGTAGTTGTGGTAGCGTAGATAGTTCATGGTAGAAAGTAGGTGTGGTAGTGTGGTAGGTGTGGTAGCGGTAGAATAAACACCCGTAGCGGTGGTGGGTAGACGGTGTGGCGAGGCGGGTGTGAGCGGCGGAGTATATGCGCAGTTACTTTAGCCTGCATCCTACTGCGCCCCATCCTCATTCCCTTCAATACGAGTACCTGCTTCTTCTCTCCAATGGTCGCTAATCTATCTATTGCCAGACGCCTTAATCCCGTTGGGGGTGGCCACAAACAAATCGCCTCCATGTCGCCCTGTCTAGTGTTTTATCCCTAACACCTTTTCGTAAGCGATTTAGTTTTTGCTTATTACACGTCAGTTCCGTATTCACGTCACGGAAGCTCCCTAGCCACCTTTTCCTAAGCGATTTAGTTTTTGCTCATTACACGTCAGTTCCGGATTTGCGTCGGTTAAGGAAGCTCCCTAACACCTTTTCCTAAGCGATTTATTTTGCTTGTTACGCCTTAATCCAGTATTCGCGTTGGGTAAGGAAGCTTCCTAACACCTTTTCCTAAGCGATTTATTTTGCTTACTACACTTTACTGCCCTATGCTGTGGCATGTTAATAAATCCTTCTAATATCGCCACAGTCTGCATAAATAACGTAGAAAGGGATATTAACCAGCAGCCATATCCAAAAATAAATCGCTAAGGAAAAGGTGCGGAGGGAGAGAGAGAGAGAGAGAGAGAGAGAGAGAGAGAGAGAGCAAATGACAATTCCAAATCCTCTGCCGGAAATAAAGAAAAATAAAGACTTCCTTTTTTTATTATTATTTTTTCTGTAATATATATATATTTTTTTTTTGGTTTCTTAGTGACTTTTTTGCTTTGATTTATTTTTCGTTTCTTAGTATTTTTTTTTATATAATTTTTTCGGTTTCTTAGCTTTTTTATTTTTATCCTTTTTGAGTTTTCGTTTTTTTTGTTTTTGTTTTAGTGTTTTATTTTTCTTGTTTTTTTTCATTGATATTTTCTCAACTTTTTTTTGGTGTTTTTTAGTAATATTATTTTTCTCTTTTTAGTTTCTTCTATATATATATTTTTTTCTTATTTTGTTTTTGTTTCCTTAATTTCTTATGTTTGTTTTTGTTTTATTGATTTTTTCTTGTTTTTTTACTCCGATTTCTTGTGTATATTGTTTTTTTTTTTCTTTCTCGTTTTCTTAGTTTCTTCTGCATAGCTATTTATTTTTTGTTTTTATTTTCTTTTTAGTTTCTTCTGTGTAGCTATTATTTTTCTTTTTCCTATTGATTTTTATTGTATTTATTCATTTATTTTATTAATTGGTTGTATTTATATTTATTGTATAGTTATTTACTGTAGTTATTTATTTATTTGTTTTTTGTATTTATATATATACTGTAGTTATTTATTGTATTTATTTATTTTTTGTATTTATATTTATTGTATAATTATTTACAGTGTTTATTCATTTATATTTATTTGTATTTATAATTGTATAGTTTTTTCTTACTGTATTTATTCATTTATATTTATTTTTTGTATTTATATTTATTGTATAGTTATTTATTGACTGTATTTATTCATTTATTATTTTATTTATTCGTATTTATATTTATTGTATGCTTATTTACTATATTCATTTATTGTTTTATTTTTTGGTTTTATTTATGTTTATTGTATAATTATTTATTTATTTTATTTATTTGTACATATATTTATTGTGTAGTTATTTATTTACTATATTTATTCATTTATTATTTATTTCTTGTATTTATATTTATTTATTGTATTTATATTTCTTTATTGTATATTTATTTATTTACTATATTTATTCATTTATTATTTATTTTTTGTATTTATATTTATTTATTGTATATTTATTTATTGTATTTATTCATTTTATTTATTTTATTATTATTGCTCAGCGGTATGTTTAATTTAGGATCTTGGTTTGTTGCAAAGTTTCTGGTTCGATTTATTTATTTATATTTTTTTATTTTTTATTTTTTTATTTATGCGTGTGTTTGTCGTCATTTTATTTCTCCCTCTGTGTGTGTGTGTGTGTGTGTGTGTGTGTGTGTGTGTGTGTGTGTGTGTGTACGTACATATATCCGGCATAAGATTTGGGATTGTCATTTGCTCTCTCTCTCTCTCTCAACTTGGAAAAATTATTAATGCAACTAAGAGTGAGAGAGAGAGAGAGAGAGAGAGAGAGAGAGAGAGAGAGAGAGAGAGAGAGAGAGAAAATGACAACTAAAAATTAATGCCAACGATTTTTCCGTCTATCTATCTATCTATAGCCCGACGCCCTAATCCCGCAAAGGGTGGCCGCAGACAAAACGCCTCCAAGTCGCTCTGTCACCCACCACTTGACTGCCCTCCCAGCCCAAAAATTGAAGGGGGAAAAAAAAAAGAGGATGGGAAAACTAGATTATAATATATATTTTTTTTCGAGTTAGAGCGAAAATAATAAAAATAAATAAATAAATAAAAAGTGAAAACAAAATCTATGGGTACTGATGCGTTTTTTTTTTTTTTTTTTGAGTGACGACGGTTACTTAGCTATTTATTCTCTCCACTTAGAAGGAAATTAAGTGACATTTAAGTGGTATATAAGTGTGTGTGTACTTGAATGTGTGTGTGTGTGTATGTGTGTGTGCGTACTAAATTGGCGTTTGATGAAGTGCACAAACACAGGTTACTTAGCGATTTATTCTCGCCACTTAGAAGGAAGTTGACATTCAAGTGCTATATAAGTGCGTGTGTAAGTGTATAAGTGTGTGTACTTAAATGGCGTTTCATGAAGTACACAAACACAGGTTACATAGCGATTTATTCTCGCCACTTAGAAGGAAATTAAGTGACACTTAAGTGTACTTAAATAGGCGTTTGATGAAGTACACAAACACAGGTTACTCAGCGATTTATTTCAAGCGGTGTTTGATGAAGTACAAACACAGGTTACATAGCGATTCATTTTCTCCACTTACAAGGAATCTAAGTGACATTTAAGTGCTATATAAGTGTGTGCATGTACTGAAGTGATGTTTGACGAAGCACACAACAGGTGACTTAATTCCCGTCAGTAAGGAAGCCACAACAACGACTACAAGAACGAAAGAACGACTACATGTGT
>NC_136955.1:1202500-1217500 GCF_032717465.1 Coenobita brevimanus | reverse complement strand
GTATGGTAGATAGATAGATAGACATTCTAGTACATAAATAGATATAAATAGATATAGTAGATAGATAGACATTATACTAGTACATAGATAGATAGAAATGGTAGATAGATAAATAGACATTCTAGTACATAAATATAGTAGATAGATAGATAGACATTATACTAGTACATAGATAGATAGATAGATGGAAATGGTAGATAGATAGATAATTATACTAGTACATAGATAGATAGATAAATAGATACGGTAAATAGATAGACATTATTCTAGTACATAAATAGATAGAGATAGATAAATAGATAGATAGATAGACATACTAGTACCAATAAATCTACTGTTTTTTTCATCTATCCAAATTAACAATAGATCAATATACTAACTTTATTTATTTTGATTATTTATTTATATTTATATTTGAAAGTAATTTATTTTGAATCTCCTTGACACCTGTCCATCCCTAATTATTCTTTATTTCCTCATTAGTGTCATTCTGATTACTCCACCTGCTGGTATACCTTGATTATATATTTCTGTGTCTGTCTGTCTGTCTGTCTGTCTGTCTGTCTCTCTCTCTCTCTCTCTCTCTCACACACACACACACACACACACACACACACACACACACACACACACACACACACACACACCTTTCTACCTGCATTTAGCCTTACCTGTCTGATCAGCTTACGTACCTCTCTCTCTCTCTCTCTCTCTGCTACTACTACTACTACTACTACCATCACCATACTACTACTACTACTACAACTACTACTACTACTACTACTTTTATACTCATGGCTACGTGAAATTGAGTTTTAGTTCGGGATGAGTCTCCTTGGTTACTAGTCAAATTTACCTTTGAATCTGACTACACCTGGCCACTACCTGACCTAAGAAGGAGTTATGGATCGTTTATTGTTATTATTATTATTATTACCGGTATCGTTATTATTATTATTATTATTATTATTATCTTCCATCATCATCATCGTCGTCGTCGTCATCATTATTTTATTATTATTATTATTAACGCCATATCTCTATCCTACAGGTATGCTCTATGCGATGAGTGGATGGTGTTGCCTGAGAAATGAGGCCAAAATGTATTAGACGTCATTGGTGAGTTAATGTATTTATTTTTACGTGTAACAGTTTGACCATAGTAGTTGTAGTAGTAGTAGTAGTTACAGTAGGCAAGTAGAAGTAGTTGTAGTAGTAGAAGTATGTGGCAGTTATTATTATTATTATTATTTTTATTATTATTATTATTATTTTTATTATTATTATTATTATTATTATTATTTATTACTAGTCACAAGCATCTCGCTATGATCTCTTTCATTTACCATTTTCATTTATCGGTACAAAAAACATTATTTTGAGAGAGAGAGAGAGAGAGAGAGAGAGAGAGAAATTGTACCCAGCGTTCTTAAAGATTATATATATTTATTTTTTTTTATATCGTCTGTCTGTCTGTCTGAATGATTGTTACTGTTTATTAGTGTTTATTTACATTTGATTGTGTTTACCTGTGTGGTGTGTGGGTCTGATGGCATACATACGTACATACGCGTACATAGATATATACACGTACATACATATACACGTACATATATATATGCACACGTACATACATACACACGTACATATATATATACACACACGTACACATATATACACATACATACATATACACATACACGTACTTAGACACAAGTTCACACACATACAGAGAGAGAGAGAGAGATTCAAACACACACACACACACACACACACACACACACACACACACACACACACACGTGGTTTGTTTTTAAGTCTCCGTTTAGTATCATTATATCAGGTTACGTCTCTCTCTCTCTCTCTCTCTCTCTCTCTCTCTCTCTCTCTCACACACACACACACACACACACACACACACACACACACAACTTTGATAATATTTTCTACGTATGATTCCCCCCCTCTCTGTCTGTCTGTCTGTCTGTCTGTCTCTCTCTCTCTCTTTCTCTCTCTCTCTCTCTCTCTCACACACACACACACACACACACACACACACACACACACAACTTCATTGGTAATATTTTCTACGTATGTACCCCCCCTCTCTCTCACACACACACACACACACACACACACACACACACACACACACACACACACAACTTCTTTGATAATATTTTCTAAGTATGTTCCCCCCCTCTCTCTCTCTCTCTCTCTCTCTCTCTCTCTCTCTCTCTCTCTCTCTCTCATTCTCTTTCTCTCTCTCTCTCTCTCTCTCATTAATATCTTTCTCTTCTTTCTAATCTTACAGAAGCAAGATTATCGCATTCCGTTTTCTGTGAGGCTGGATAGCGGATTGAAGGCTAACTTATATATATCACATTTCTGTATTTTTTTATATATATATATATTTTTTTTTTACCTGCCGTTTGAGATGGGTGTATTTGTTTATTTAGATGTATTTGTGTATTTAGTGGAAGAATTATTTGAGAGGAGCCTGTGGAGTCACATGGAGAGACAGACTGACAAATGAGGATATAAAGGAGCGTTGTGGTGTGGATGTGGATGTGATAGGAAGCGTTAAGAGAAACACACTGAGGTGGTTTGGCCATGTGGAGAGGATGGAGAGTGAGAGACTGACGAGGAGAGTGTATGTGAGTGAGGTGGAGGGGGGGAGAGGGAGGGGGAGGCCAAGGATGAGATGGAGTGGAGAGGTATATGAGGGAGGGGGTTGTGATAAGAAGCGTTAGGAGAAACACACTGAGGTGGTTTGGCCATGTGGAGAGGATGGAGAGTGAGAGACTGACGAGGAGAGTGCATGTGAGTGATGTGGAGGGGGAGAGAGGGAGGAGGAGGCCAAGGATGAGATGGAGGGATGGGGTGGAAAGGTATATGAGAGAGGGTGTGTGTGCATTGGGAGCGGGGCAGTGAAATGGCGGGGGACAGGGTGACATGGAGGCGATTTGTTTGTGTACAGTTTTGGTGTATTTGTGTCTATCCTGTTGCTGTCTTTTTATTATTTACCGTTATTTTCTATCTGTCTATCCATTGCCAGACGCCTTAATCCCGTATGGGGCGGCCTCAAACAAATCGCCTCCATGTCACCCTATCCCCCGTCATTTCATTGCCCTGCTCCCAGCTCACCCCCCCCCTTTCTCATATACCTCTCCACTCCATCCTTCCGTCTCATCCTTGGCCTCCCCCTTCCTCTCCCCCTCTCCACCTCACTTACATACACTCTCCTCGTTAGTCTTTCATATACCTCTGCACTCCATCCCTCCATCTCATCCTTGGCCTCCCCCTTCCTCTCCCCCTCTCTTACATACACTCTCCTTGTTAGTCTTTCATATACTGCCCATACCCACCTCACTACTGCCCATACCTACCATCTCAACTATCTATCTATTCATCCGTTTATCACTCCATCTATCAGTCTATATATCTATCTGTCTCCATCCGTCTGTCTGTCTGTCTGTCTCTCGCTTGAATACGATCCTAGTAAAAAAATAAAATGAAATGATATGAAAAAATTACCATAAACTCTGTCCCTACTTACTAACGACCCCCCCCCCTCTCTCCCTCCTCCTCGTAGCATCGTTTATTTTGCTGTTTATTTTCCCTTGCTTTATGGGGCCGTTACAACTCAAGCACCGTGTTTTTAATCAGGGGAGACAGAGAGACACCAGACGATTTTATTGAGCTCACACACACACACGCACACACACACACACACACACACACACACACACACACACACACACACACACATACACACACACACACACACACTGAAATTTTGAAAGATGAATGCAAGGCCGTTTTACACCCACCCACACACACACACACACACACACACACACATTGAAATTTTGAAGGATGAATGCAAGGCCGTTTTACACACACACACACACACACACACACACACACATTGAAATTTTTGAAGGATGAATGCAAGGCCGTTTTACACACACACACACACACACACACACACACACATTGAAAATTTTAAAAGATGAATGCAAGGCCGATTTACACACACACACACACACACACACACTCACACACACACACACTCACACACACACACACTCACACACACACACACACACACACACACACACACACACACATGGACATTTTGAAAGATGAATGTAAGGCCGATTTACACACACACACACACACACACACTAAGGGGATGTGTGTTTATTTTATTATATTTATTTATTTATAAGATTTTTTTCAGAATAAAACGAAGATATTATAGATAGATATGATAGATAGATAGACAGATAGATATAAATAGATATGCCTGTTTAATGTTGTAGATGTATGTGTGTGTGTTTGCGATGAGTGAATTAGGCCTCTCTCTCTCTCTCTCTCTCTCTCTCTCATATTTTGATTATTCAGTTACCTGTGTAATTTGCCTTGTAATATAGGTGATGACGATGATGATGAGGGTGATGAAAAGATTTGTGGTGATGATGATGATGAGGAGGAGGATGGTGGTGGAAATTATTGTGGTGATGATGATGATGATGAGGGTGGTGATGATAATATTTGTGGTGATGATGATGATGATGAGGGTGGTGATGAAAAGATTTGTGGTGATGATGATGATGATGATGAGGGTGGTGATGATAATATTTGTGGTGATGATGATGATGAGGATGGTGGTGGAAGTTATTGTGGTGATGTTGATGGTGATGAGGGTGGTGATGAAAAGATTTGTGGTGATGATGATGATGAGGAGGAGGATGGTGATGAAAATTATTGTGGTGATGATGATGATGATGATGAGGATGGTGGTGGCAATTATTGTGGTGATGATGATGATGATGAGGGTGGTGATGAAAGTTATTGTGGTGATGTTGATGGTGAGGGTGGTGATGAAAAATATTGTGATGATGATGGTGATGAGGGTGGTGATGAAAGTTATTGTGGTGATGATGATGATGATGAGGGTGATGATGAAAGTTATTGTGGTGATGATGGTGATGATGATGAGGGTGGTGATGAAAGTTATTGTGGTGATGATGGTGAGGGTGGTGATGATAATATTTGTGGTGATGATGATGATGATGGTGAGGGTGGTGATGAAAGTTATTGTGGTGATGATGATGATGATGATGAGGGTGGTGATGAAAGTTATTGTGGTGATGATGATGATGAGGGTGGTGATGAAAATTATTGTGGTGATGATGATGATGATGAGGGTGGTGATGATAATATTTGTGGTGATGATGATGATGATGAGGGTGATGATGAAAATTATTGTGGTGATGATGATGATGATGATGAGGGTGATGATGAAAATTATTGTGGTGATGATGATGATGTGGGTGGTGAGAAAATTTGTGATGATGATGATGATGAGGGTGGTGATGAAAGTTATTGTGGTGATGATGATGGTGATGAGGGTGGTGATGATAATATTTGTGGTGATGATGGTGATGAGGGTGGTGATGAAAGTTATTGTGGTGATGATGATGGTGATGATAATTGCACTCTCTCTCCTGGCCAATTAACCCCCCTTGACCTGACCACCCCCCTCCCCTCCCCCCTCACCAGTCCTTTGCCATTTAGTGCTAGAAAGGTCACACATTCTCTCTCTCTCTCTCTCTCTCTCTCTCTCTCTCTCTCTCTCTCACACACACACACACACACACACACACACACGAGAGAGAGAGAGAGAGGGGAAATTTGATTTGGGTTATAGGAGCCGGGAGTGTATTCTAGTTGGCTAAGGAGGCTCCCTAACACCTCTTCCGTAGCGATTTATTTTTAGGTATGGCTAGTTAATATCCCTTTGTACGTTATTTAAGCGGAGTTTGGCGATACTGAAAGGATTTATATAGCACGGAAAAGGGCAGTGAGGTGTAATAATCAAAATAAATCGCCTAGGAAAAGGCGTTAGGGAGCTTGTTAACGCGTCTAGAGTCACTCACACAGGTAGTCAGCATTCCTACCTTCCAATTAACCTTATTATCGTTAGTAAAGGAAGCTCCCTGACACCTTCTCCTAAGCGATTTATTTTATTACACCTTACTGTCCGAATTTAGCATTTCCAGCCTCTATGCCCATACCAGGAATATTCTTAAATCCTCTCCCTAAGTGATTTATTTTGCTTATTACACCTTGATAGTCTTGTGTGTTATTTGTGTCGTTTTCGGTGTCGATAGTTTGCCGTGTGATGAATAATTCGCCCAGGCAAAGACGATACGGAACATTACTATTAATACGCTAACTCGCTGTATAAAAAGTGCTACGGAATATTATACACATACATACACACTTACACATGCAGAAAAAGGCGCGCACACACACACACACACACACACACACACACACACACACACACACACACACACACACACACACACACACACACACACAAGCACACTTACGCAGATACAAACACACACACACACACACACACACACACACACACACACACACACACACACACAAAAGAGAGACGCACACACACAAGCACACTTACGCAGATACAAGCGCGCACACACACACACACACACACACACACACACACACACACACACACACACACACACACACACACGGAAACACGCTCGCCAAACCATCCCCCCAGCCAGCCAAGCAGCTTGCCTTCCTCCCCTTCAATATAACCAGTATCTGTGCCTTCGTTATTACACGCTACTACGCTTAACACATGCTGCCTACACCCCCCCCCCTGCTGCTAACACCCCCCTCCTTCCTCTAACACCTTCCCTAACTCATCGTCTAACTCTCTCTCCTGTCCTAACACGCCTCCGTCTGACATTGTTCCTTTCCATCCTTTCGTCATCTAACACCCATCTCATCCTGTCACCCCATCGCCTCCCCTCTCACCCCCCTCCCTCTAACACCCTTTCCCCCCCACCCTCCTCCTGCCTCTGACACCCGCCTAACACCCCTCTGTCTAACACCCTCCCTTTTCTCCCCTCTAACATCCCCTTATCCTAACACCACGCCCCTCCACTATCTTTTAACACCCCTCCACCCACTAACACACCCCACCCCCTCTCTAACACACCCCTCCCCCACTAACACACCCCACCCTCTCTAACACCCAACCCCCTCTCTAACACACCCCACTCCCCACTAACACACCCCACCCCCTCTCTAACACACCCAACCCCCTCTCTAACACACCCCTCCCCCACTAACACACCCCACCCCCTCTTTAACACACCCCTCACCCCCCTCTAACACCCCACCTCACCTTCCTAACACCGGAGTGAGATCAGTCTATAAATGATGCGAGAGAAAATCAGCTTAGATAGGTAGATAGTTATGGAGATTAGTAGTAGTAGTAATAGTAGTAGTTGTAGTAGTAATAATAGATGTAGTTGTAGTAGTAGTAGTAGTAGTAGTAATAATAGTTGTAGTAGTAGTAGCAGTAGTAATTGTTATAGTAGTAGTAGTAATAGTTGTAGTAGTAGTAGCAGTAGTAATTGTTATAGTAGTAGTAGTAATAGTTGTAGTAGCAGTAGTAATAGTTGTAGTAGTAGTAGTAATAATAGTTGTAGTAGTAGCAGTAGTAATAGTTGTAGTAGTAGCAGTAGTAATAGTTGTAGTAGTAGCAGTGGTAATAGTTGTAGTTGTAGTAATAGTAGTAGTAGGAGGAAAAATAATAGTTGTAGTAGTAGTAGTTGTAACAGTAGTAGTTGTATTAGCAGTGGTGATTGCAGTGGTGGTGATTGCAGTAGTAGCAGCAGTAGTAATAGTTGTAGTAGTAGTAGTAGGAGCAGTAGTAATAGTAGTAGTAGCAGTAGTAATATTTGCAGCAGTAGTAGTAGTAGTGGTAGTTGCAGTAGTAGTAGCAACAGCAGTAATCAATCATTTAATCAGTCAGTCTTTATTTTGTACCTCACGATACATAAAATAAAATACAGTAAACAATTGACGTTAAAGAAGGATTTACCCTACAATACATATCACCTTAACAACCAGACGAGTGGATCCAATTTCACTGATTAAAAAAAGACTAAAACCCGTATATACAATTTGCATACAAACACGTACGGTATATGAGAGAGGGTGTGTGTGAACTGGGAGCAGCTGAAATGGCGGGAGACTGGGTGACGTGGAGGCGATTTGTTTGTGGCCACCCCGAATAAGGGATGAAGACGTCTGGCAGTAGATAGGTAGATAGGCACACACAGTATAAATAGTTCTCCGTGTTACTCGAAATCTACATTACCTCTACACTGCTTATTTCCTCACGTTTTTGCATCCCTTGAATTCTAGTATTTATAATGTCCAAATATTTATCCTGTAAATCTGTGTCATATTTATCATAAAAATAATTCAATAAATGAGGAACATGGTGGTCGTAGGACTGATAAAATAACTTAAGAACCACATTATTCTTCCTGCTTAAGACTTACAATAGTGTTAAGTATAAGTAGTGCAGCTGCCTTGGATTTACTTGGAATATTTATTACTCGTGGCTCTATATATTTTCAAGCTTGTAAATACTATCTGTCTATCTGTCTATTGGCAGACGCCTTAATCCCACAAAGGGTGGCCGTAGACAAATCGCCTCCATGTCGCTCTGACCCCTGCCATTTCACTGCCCTGCTCCCAGCTCACACACCCTTCTCTCATATACTCCACTCCATCCCTCCATCTCATCCTTGGCCTCCCCTTCCCTCTCCCCCCCTCTACTTCATTCACATTCACTCTCCTCGTCAGTCTCTCACCCTCCATCCTCTCCACATGGCCAAACCACCTCAGTGTGTTCCTCCTAACGCTTCCTGTCACAACCCCCCTCCCTCATATACCTCTCCACTCCATCCCTCCATCTCATCCTTGGCCTCCCCTTCCCTCTCCCCCCCTCCGCCTCATTCACATACACTCTCCTCGTCAGTCTCTCGCTCGCCGTTTCATGTTACCGTGAGATATAACAATTTTTGATTTATTTTTGTTCATTCTTATATTTCCACTATTAATATCATCAGCACTGTAATAGTTATCTAATTGTAGTACTATTGATGGTAGTAGTAGTAGTAGCAGCAGCAGTAACATCATTATTATTGTTATTATTATTATTATTATTATTATTATTATTATTTATTATTATTATTATTGTTATTATTATTATTATTATTATTATTATTATTGTTTCATCTTACAACCCCAAGGCAGCCCCACAGCAGTTTCCTTCAGATTTATTGAAATATTATCTATGTACAGTTTAAAAAGTAAAGGAGAAAGAACACCTCCCTGCCTCACTCCTTTATTAACTGTATAACACATTCCTTTACACCTGCAACCTGTCTATCTATCTATCTATCTGTCTATATTGCCAGACGCCATAATTCCGTAAGGGGTGGCCATTTGACTCTGAGTTATTTGTTTTACGGGGAGGGGCACTAACCCTCCACCAACCCACTTGTTGACACGTAGGGAACACGTATGGTTTGGTTATATGGTTACCACCCAGCGTTGTAAATGGTTTCTTGGCTTACAGGAAACCATTTGGCTTGTCACTCAATGTAAAGCCACCTGTAAAGGAAAGAAAAGCAATAAGAAGTGACAGGAAAGATGGGAGAAATAGGAAGAGAGGAGGGCAGGCACAGAAAAAGAATGATAAA
Source organism: Coenobita brevimanus (assembly GCF_032717465.1). Taxonomy (NCBI): domain Eukaryota; kingdom Metazoa; phylum Arthropoda; class Malacostraca; order Decapoda; family Coenobitidae; genus Coenobita; species Coenobita brevimanus. The sequence goes on along the minus strand of NC_136955.1, from coordinate 1,207,880 downwards.
GGCAATGGAAGAAGTAGGCAGCATTACATCAAGTGAGTGGATGATGGTGAGGAATAGGAAGAGAGGATGGCAGGCACAGAAAAAGAATGATAAAGGCTAAGGAAGAAGTAGGCAGCACTACATAAAGTGAGTGGATGATGGTGAGAAATAGGAAGAGAGGAGGACAGGCACAGAAAAAGGATGATAAAGGCTGAGGAAGAAGTAGACAGGACTACATCAAGTGAGTGGATGATGGTGAGAAATAGGAAGAGAGGAGGGCAGGCACAGAAAAAGAATGATAAAGGCTAAGGAAGAAGTAGGCAGCACTACATCAAGTGAGTGGATGATGGTGAGAAATAGGAAGAGAGGAGGACAGGCACAGAAAAAGAATGATAAAGGCTAAGGAAGAAGTAGGCAGCACTACATCAAGTGAGTGGATGATGGTGAGAAATAGGAAGAGAGGAGGGCAGGCACAGAAAAAGAATGATAAAGACTAAGGAAGAAGTAGGCAGCACTACATTAAGTGAGTGGATGATGGTGAGAAATAGGAAGAGAGGAGGGCAGGCACAGAAAAAGAATGATAAAGGCCAAGGAAGAAGTAGGCAGCACTACATCAAGTGAGTGGATGATGGTGAGAAATAGGAAGAGAGGAGGGCAGGTGATTTCTTATATATCGCCTTAAAATTAATGTTAATTCAGGGCAAACTCCTCTCTCCAGTAAAACATGACTCAGTATAAAATGATAACCTCCATGAAAGCAGTGTAGGATGTTCTGCCTCTATTTCTATAAGACCTAATGCTTTCCCTGAACCAACAAGCATCTCCTGTAGACATTTGAGTACAGAATCTACATTGTCTAGTCATAAAACACTTTCGTTTAAGTTCTGAAAATATTAGAAGACAAGATGGAGCCATTACGGGTGTATAGTTAGCGGAGTCTGCTGCCTTGCCCTTCAGATCTGTTATTACGGGGGTGACAGGGCTACTTGGGGGCGTTTTTGTCTACGGCCACCCTTTTGCGGGATTAGGGCGTCGGGCTAATAGATAGATGGATAGATAGATGTCACCCTTTAGCATGTCAGCAGGTATATAACAATGAGTAAAACTGTTGTTGATGAAATATGTTAAAATATTTCAAAACTCCACCATTTTGTATTTAGCATCCTCGCTGTTAATTCGCCCACACGCCTGCTGTGATTATTATTATTATTATTATTATTATTATTTATTTTTTATTTTTATTGCTTTGATTTTTATTATTATTATTATTATTATTATTATTATTATTATTATTATTTCTCAGGCTACTTTTACTACTGCTGCTGCTACTACTACTACTACTACGGTACTGCTACTACTAATATAACTACTACAGTTACTTAATATTGCCACCACCACTGCTACTACTACAGCTACTACTATTACTTAATATTACTACTACTACTGTACTTTTATACTACCAATACCACTACTACTACTACTAAATATTCTGCTACTACTACTACCACCTTATATTATTACTACTACTTTTATATACACATCTACTCTTACTACTACGGTACTACTGTTACTACTACTGCTACTACTACAAATACTTTATATTACTAGTACAATTTTTTACTACTACGACTGCTACTACTTTTATATTACCACTACCACTATTGTATACTATTACTACTACCCTACTTTTATATTACTACTACTACTACTACCACCACCACCACCACCATTATTGCCTATTATTTTTGCTATTGTTACTACTACTACTATTACTACTACAACTACTGTTACTACTATTACTGTTATAACATTATTATTATTATCGTTTTACTACTACTACTACTATTACTACTACTACTACCACTACTGTTACTGTTATAACGGGTATTATTATTATTATTATTATTATTATTATTATTATTTACTACTACTACTACTGTTATTATGGTTATTATTATTATTTTACTACTGTTACTACTACTACTACCACAGCAACAACTACTACTATTAATATTGCTGTCATTATTATCACATTATTATTATTATTATTATTATTATTATTATTACTACTACTACTCCGGTTACAGCTACGTTACATTTCTTTATTGTAATCAAGGCTACTAACGGTACATAACATTTGCTGTACCGTTGTGTTATGGTTGCTCTTTTTGCTGTACCATACTGTTAATTATTTCTTGTACCTCCTTATACCGTTTCTACCGCTTCCTGTACCCCCTGACTACCGTACCACACCCCTCTGTTGTACCCCTTTCCGTTGTACCGTTATTTATTTATTAACAGTAAGGCTTTTCAATTTAACTCCCAGTTCAATAAATTTTTCTAGCGGTTTACGCGGAGAAAATTTCGGAGTTAGGGCGTCCGTCAGCGCGTTCGTCGGATCGGTAGCCATTTTTTACCCCCGTGACTCACTCAGCTAAAATATTATTGTGTATAGCCAGGAGGAAGAGAATTCAGGAGTTAACCCCAGCGTGAGAGGGCTGGGGGGGATTTCTGGGACGGTTTTTTGGGGGGGTATTTTTCGGAGGGGAGCGGGGCTGTCCTCTCCGTCATCGGCGCAGTTTCAAATCCCGCTTAATTTCTGTTTACGGGTGGAGTGTATCATTTCATCAGCCTTAGCGATCGGGGTGTAAGCGACCTACATCTCGAATTGACATTATTTCGATGTTCTAAAGAGATGTTTATGGAATTTCGTCCGGGAAAATGGCAGGCAGAGGAAATGCGCTGGTGGAGATGGTGGCGGAGGAGGGAGGAGGGAGGGAAGAACATCACATGGAGGGAGGGATGGGGGAGGGAGGGAGGGGAAGGTATCGTACATCTGGCTCCCCCGCTCTGGCAACCCTCGGCGCCTTCTCGCGAATTCCACCACAAACGTCTGATTTTTACTTAATTTTCGCGTCATTGGAGCCGCCTGCGACTGTGGCATTGTCCGCTGGTGGTAGTTCGTTAACCATTCCTACGATGAGGGCAGTTACGTCACCGCTACGAAATTATTTAACCTCGCAAAGTGGAATATTGGTCAGGGATGGCAACTGTCGGGGACTTTGATATCTCCAGTCAGACCGTTTCTATCGTACTCATCTTGAATTTGTCAGCTTCTTAAAAACCACGCTGAATTAATGAATGTTCTTTTCCAGCGCCGGCGTCGTTACTCTCGTAGTTAAGGAAAAATAAGTCATGATCTGTGTCCCTGGTAGCGGTGATGGCGCGGCAACGTCAGAAACCCGAGATATTATTGAAAATGTGTGGGTGTCGCGGGCGGACAAGAAACCAATGTTGCCAATGTAGCGGTTAGCTCACTTAGCGGGAATAGTGAACGTTAAGCGGAAAGGAATTCAGGATCATTCTAGATTCCCATTAAATCTTACATAAATTGGCGTTATTGCAAGATCATTTTTTGGTGATTTGGGGGGATTTTATCTATTTAGCGTCATTGTAGTTGGTTTGGGGGGGTTTAGCGGTATATGCTGCACTGGAATTGGCAACCCGTACCAGGGAAGCGCTTTTGTCGGTTCAGAATCGAAGGGAGGGACAGGCAGGCAGGGAGGGATGACTGGCCGGGACGTTATCTGGGAAAAATTGCTCCCATTTCATTCGTTTACTTTTACATAACAGGTGATTGCGGCTGTTATTAACGTCCATTCAAGCACAGCCTCCTGGAAGTAGTCTAGGATGTGTTTTTAATCGGGAAATGAAGTAGGAAGCCATTGAAGTGGATTTATAAATACCTCCTAAGTTGTGGTACCGATTAATATTATATTCGACCACTAATATAGCCAGCAATTAATTTATACTTAAGTCATGGTGAATATTCGGGAAAATAAGGTTGATATAGAAAACGGGCTTAATTAATAGCCCTGTTTCTCGTTTAAATTTGAATTATTCGTAAATTCGAACGCGCCTTCAGTATTGCCATCCGTAGCGTCTATAAAATTAAGAAAATACGGATGTTCCTGCCGCTTAGGGATAAATAAATAGGTAATAAATAATACAGGAAGACCCGCCATTAAAATATCACTCGTTAGAAGCGGAAAATGGCGTCTGGCGAATTTTGAAAGCGTTTTGGCGGGAAAATGAAGAAGGGAATGATGGTTGTGGTAGTAATAGAAGAACAGGTGGGCATGGTGATGGAGAAAGACTTGCTGATAAACTGAGAGAGAGAGAGTTATGCAGGAAAAGGAAGCAGGGAGGGAGGGAGGGTATGTTATGAAGGAAGATATGATGATGATGATGATGCAGGAAGAGTACAGTAGAGGAAGTAAGGGATGAGAGAGAGAAAGCGGGTGTTAAGCTGGAAGAGTAAATGGATAGAGAGAGAGAGGAGAGAGAGAGAGAGAGAGAGAAAGCGGGTATGTTAAGCTGGAAGAGTAAATAGAGAGAGAATGACGATGGAAATGAATATGAAAAGGGGAAATGAGAACGAAAAATACAATATATATGTAAAAAGTAAGATATTTCGAGAGAGAGAGAGAGAGAGAGAGAGAGAGTTGCTACCTATTCCACCTTCATTTTTTCAGTGTAGGAAAAAATCTATCAGTCTATATATCTATCTAACATTTTTATCTATCAGTCTGCAATCTGAGTATAGTAATTAAAAGGAAAAAATACAATAATACTAATTTTAAAACATCTACTATCTATCTATTGCCAGACGCCATAATCCCGTCAGGGGTGGCCATTTGACTTTGAGTTGTTTTACGGGGAGGGGCACTAGCCCTCCACCAAACCCACTTGCTGACACGTAGGGAGCACGTATGGTTTGGTGATATGGTTACCACCCAGCGTTTTAAATGGTTTCTTGGCTTACAGGAAAGCATTTGGCTTGTCACTCAATGTAAAGCCACCTGTAAAGGAAAGAAAAGCAATAAGAAGTGACAGGAAAGATGGGAGAAATAGGAAGAGAGGAGGGCAGGCACAGAAAAAGAATGATAAAGGCAATGGAAGAAGTAGGCAGCATTACATCAAGTGAGTGGATGATGGTGAGAAATAGGAAGAGAGGAGGGCAGGCACAGAAAAAAGAATGATAAAGGCTAAGGAAGAAGTAGGCAGCATTACATCAAGTGAGTGGATGATGGTGAGAAATAGGAAGAGAGGAGGGCAGGCACAGAAAAAGAATGATAAAGGCAATGGAAGAAGTAGGCAGCATTACATCAAGTGAGTGGATGATGGTGAGAAATAGGAAGAGAGGAGGGCAGGCACAGAAAAAAGAATGATAAAGGCTAAGGAAGAAGTAGGCAGCATTACATCAAGTGAGTGGATGATGGTGAGAAATAGGAAGAGAGGAGGGCAGGCACAGAAAAAGAACGATAAAGACTAAGGAAGAAGTAGGCAGCACTACATCAAGTGAGTGGATAATGGTGAGGAATAGGAAGAGAGGAGGGCA
>NC_136955.1:1190000-1195000 GCF_032717465.1 Coenobita brevimanus | reverse complement strand
GACTAGCATCGTATTCTAATGTTAAAATCCACCTCCTTTCCATAGCACTTCCTCGTGACTAGCATCGTATTGTAATGTTAATCTATATCTATTCCATAGCACTTCTTCGTGACTAGCATCGTATTCTAATGTTAAAATCCACATCCTTTCCATAGCACTTCTTCGTGACTAGCATCGTATTCTAATGTCAAAATCCACATCCTTTCCAGAGCACTTCTTCGTGACTAGCATCTTATTATACTGCTAAAATTACATCCTCTCCACAGCTCATCTTCGTGACTAGCATCGTATTCTAAAAATCCACATCCTTTCCATAGCACTTCTTCGTGACAAGCATCGTATTGCAGTGTTAAGTCTTTACCATAGCACTTCTTCGTGACTAGTAAGGATCAGAAGAGCATAAAGACATTCAGTTAAATAAAAATCGTCAACTAGATTAACACTAGAATAGGATGCTAGTCACGAAGAAGTGCTACGGAAAGAATGTAAGTTGAACAGCAGAATAACACTATAATAGGATGCTAGTCACGAAGAAGTGCTATGGAAAGGATGTAAGGTGAAAGAGTAACACCAATATGATGCTAGTCACGAAGAAGTGCTACGGAAAGGATGTAGGGCCGTAGTATTGTCATTTTGCTACTTTATCACGTGAGGTATGATGCTAGTCACGAAGAAGTGCTATGGGAAGGATGTAGAGCCGTAGTATTGTCTTTTTCTGCCACTGTCACGGGAGGTATGATGCTAGTCACGAAGAAGTGCTATGGAAAGGATGTAGAGCCGTAGTATTGTCTTTTTCTGCCACTGTCACGGGAGGTATGATGCTAGTCACGAAGAAGTGCTATGGAAAGGATGTAGAGCCGTAGTATTGTCTTTTTCTGCCACTATCACGGGAGGTATGATGCTAGTCACGAAGAAGTGCTATGGAAAGATGTAGAGCCGTAGTATTGTCTTTTTCCGCCACTGAGCTACGTGAAATAAGCTGCAAAAGGACGAAAATCTGGGCCAAGTTAAGGTGAAAGGGGATGCTAGTCACGAGGAAGTGCCTCAGAAAGCGCCGCATCGTAAGGAAGGGGTTTAATCGTCCTTGCAATATTCAACCTAATTACTCTTGGCTCTAATTAGGGTCCATTAGGCTGTATGATGGAGATAATTACTTTTAAAGGGAGTGTGCAAGTGATTAGTACTGTAATTGGAGGTGAGAATGAAGGTGGAAAGATTGATTTGTTGTACCTGGGGAGAGAGAGAGAGAGAGAGAGAGAGAGAGAGAGAGAGAGAGCATACATACACACACACATACACGAGTACACAGAGACACAGACTGACAGCGCACGCACACACACACACACACACACACACACACACACACACACACACACACACACACAGGGAGAGAGAGAGAGAGGAAGGGGGGAGTAGTAGAATTAAGTAATCTTCACGAAAGAGAGAGAGAGAGAGAGAGAGAGAGAGAGAGAGGCAGGAAGAACGGAGAAGTGACACGAAGAGGAGAGAGAGAGAGAATGTGATCAGCCATATGTAAGTGTGTGAGTGAGTGTGACGTGGTGTGACTGATGATGATAGTGTTTGGGTGTGACTGAGTGTGACTAAATCCCTTGTGACGGGGTGTTACGCTGCATGTGCGATTGGGCTAAGTGCGTGTGAGGAGGAGGAGGAGGAGGAAGAATGTAGAAGAGGAGGAGGAGGAAGAAAGGAGAAGAGGAGGGAGGAGGAGGAGGAGGAAGAAAGTAGAAGAGGAGGAGGAAGAAGAAAGGAGAGGAGAGAGGAGGAGGAAGAAAGCAGTAGTTGAAGAGAAGAAGATATTTTATTATTAACTCATTATAGTAAGACGCACTGGACGCTACCTAGCACCCCTTCCTTAGCGATTTAGTTTCCAAAGTACCCATTACTAGCCTTGTCTTAATTTACATCCCATACACAAGAATATAATCACGCAGCAAAACACACACACACACACACACACACACACACACACACACACACACACACACACACACACACACACACACACACACACGCTGTTCATGCCAAAGAGAAGCAAAAGAGGATGTTAATGGATAGTTTGGAAAAATAAATCGCTAAGGAAGAGGTGTTAGGGAGACTTTACCGGATGAGAATAAGTGTCTATAAGTGTCACAAAATAAATCAATGAATGAAATAGTTATCGTAGTGAAGGGCTATGGATGGTTAGGTTGGAAGAATAAATCGCTAAGGAAGAGGTGTTAAGGGTAGGTAGTGGAGTGGAAAGCGTCGTGACTGTGTCGGCTTATTACGCTTTTTTACGGTGCTTGAGATGTCACACGCGGTAACTGTGTGTGTGTGTGTGTGTGTGTGTGTGAGAGAGAGAGAGAGAGAGAGAGGGAGGAAGAGAATGTGTGTGTGTTTGAGAGAGTGTGTGTGTGTCTGTGTGTCTGTGTGTGTGTGTGTGTTTGAGAGAGAGAGAGAGAGAGAGAGAGAGAGAGAGAGAGAGAGAGAATGTGTACTTGTGTATGAGAGAAAGAGGGAGAGAGTGCGTGCGTGTGTGTTTGAGAGAGAATGTGTGTGTGTTTGAGAGAGTGAGTGTGTGTGTGTGTTTGAGAGAGAGAGAAAATGTGTGCGTGTGTATGAGACAGAGAGAGAGAGAGAGTGTGCGTGTGTGTGTGTGTGTGTGTGTGGTCTACATGCCTAAACTTATGACTGTTCATGACTGCGTAAATAATGACTAATAATACGAGAAGAAATAAGCCTAATGGAGTGAGGTTTGACACTACTACTACTACTACAACTACTACTACTACTACTACTACAACTACTACTACTACTACTACTACTACTACTACTACTACTGCTACTACTACTACTACGACTGTCATCATCATCATTACTACCATCACCATCAATCATCTTTATTGCCATCTACCACAATTGATACTACCACACCACCACACACTACCACACTACCACCACACCACAGCTCCTCTAACCACACCACCCTCCTAAACACTCCACACCACCACCTCTAACCATACCACCACCACACCACACTACCACCTCCCCTAACCACTTCACACCACAACCCCTAACCACACCACACCACAATACCACCACACCACCACCTCCCCTAACCCCACACCACAACCCCTAACCCCACCACCACACCACCACCACACCACACCACACCTACCATCAACGCTCTCACTTTTCCTACCCCGTTATTTTTTGTTATTTATGTGTGATAGTGATTTCCTCTGGCACTGTTATTGCACTGTTCATCACTGTTATTTTGGGACTGTTATTGGATATGTTTACGCTGTCTTTGCACGTTATTTTCGCTGTTATTGCACTGTTCTTCACTCATTTCAAGATATCTTCATCGTTATGCACTGTTATTTCCACGGTTATTGCCCTGTTATTTCCACTGTTATTGCCCTGTTATTTCCACTGTTATTGCCCTGTTATTTCCACTGTTATTGCCCTGTTATTTCCACTGTTATTGCCCTGTTATTTCCACTGTTATTGCCCTGTTATTTCCACTGTTACTGCCTTGTTTTTCCACTGTTATTGCACCGTTCTTCACTTGTTATTTCCACTGTTATTACACTGTTATTTCCACTTATTGCACCATTCCTCACTTATTGCCCTGTTATTTCCTGTTATTGCACCGTTCCTCACTGTTATTTCCACTGTTATTGCACCGTTCCTCACTGTTATTGCCCTGTTATTTATACTGTTATTGCACCGTTCCTCACTTATTGCACCGTTCCTCACTGTTATTGCACCGTTCCTCACTTATTTCCACTGTTATTGCACCGTTCCTCACTGTTATTGCCCTGTTATTTATACTGTTATTGCACCGTTCCTCACTTATTTCCACTGTTATTGCACCGTTCCTCACTGTTATTGTCCTGTTATTTCCATTGTTATTGCACCGTTCCTCACTGTTATTGCCCTGTTATTTATACTGTTATTGCACCGTTCCTCACTTATTTCCACTGTTATTGCACCGTTCCTCACTGTTATTGTCCTGTTATTTCCATTGTTATTGCACCGTTCCTCACTGTTATTTCCACTGTTATTTCCTGGACTTCGCCTCCTTGCTTTCTTGTGTGTCCGACTGATGGCGACTGACTCCGTAGACTTTCTCAATAATCATCACTACCACGTAATTTATCAAGCTACTACTACTACTACAACTACTGATAATAATAATAATAATAATAATAATAATAATAAGAGTGGGACAGAATTCATGTTTTTTAATGATTTTGATGAAGTAATGTGTGTGTGTGTGTGTGTGTGTGTGTGTGTGTGTGTGTGTGTGTGGTTCATTTATGTATGCATGTTTGCGTGTGAGTAGTTAAGGTGTGATGGCACGTTTATGGATTGTGTGTGTGTGTGGTGTGTGTGTGTGTGTGTGTGTGTGTGTGTGTGTGTGTGTGTGTGTGTGTGTTTTGCGCCCACCGTAGGCTTTATGCTTGTGTGCGTGTACGTCTGTCTGTGTGTATTGATTAAAATGGGATGGAGTGTGTGTGTGTGCGTGTGTGAGTATTATGTACGTATGTATGTGTCCGTGTGTGTATATGTGTACGTATGTGTGTGTGTATTTGTCTATGTGTGTGCGTGTTCTTTATTTAACCTGGCATGTGTCGCAGTGTGTGTGTGTGTGTGTGTGTGTGTGTGTGTGTGTGTGTGTGTGTGGAGTGTGTGTGTGTGCGTGTGTGAATATTATGTACGTATGTATGTGTCCGTGTGTGTATATGTGTACGTATGTGTGTGTGTGTATTTGTCTATGTGTGTGCGTGTTCTTTATTTAACCTGGCATGTGTCGCAGTGTGTGTGTGTGTGTGTGTGTGTGTGTGTGTGTGTGTGTGTGTGTAAATTATTGGTTGGGTGAGTGTATAAGTGTGTATATAACATGTGTGTATGTGCGATAGCTTGTGTGTGTATGTAGGATATGTGTGTGGTAGCGTGTGTGTGTGTGTAGTAGCGTGTGTGTGTGTATGTGT
>NC_136955.1:1175000-1180000 GCF_032717465.1 Coenobita brevimanus | reverse complement strand
AGTGAGAATTATATCAGTATATTTGGCTCCCTCTCTCCTTTGTTCTCGTGTCTTGTCGATGTTCTGCTGAATAACTCTCTCTCTCTCTCTCTCTCTCTCTCTCTCTCTCTCTCTCTCTCTCTCTCTCAAATGTCTGTCTGTCTGTGTCTGTCTGTCCCTATATCTTATTTTACATACAGTATTTCTCTCTCTCTCTCACACACACACACACACACACACACACACACACACACACACACACACACATTACATCACGTTATGTAACTTGTTCTTCCCTCACCCTCTCTCTCTCTCTCTTTCCCTCACCCTCTCTCTCTCTCTCTCTTTCCCTCACCCTCTCTCTCTCTCCCTCACCCTATCCATAATACTCTTTCCTACGCTCCCTCCCTCTCTCTCTCTCTTCCCTTCCCTCGCTTTCTCCTTTTCCTTTATTCTCTCTCTCTCTCTCTCTCTCTCTCTCTCTCTCTCTCTCTCTCTCTCTCTCTCTCCTTTTTAACGTCATCCCCTGTGTTCCTGCCCCTCTTCTCTCTCTCTCTCTCTCTCTCTCTCTCTCTCTCTCTCTCTCTCTCTCTCTCTCTGTTTACCCTCCCTCCCATATCCTTTGTTTGTCTGTCTGTCTGTCTGTTGTTTGTTTTTGTCCCTACCTACCCTACCTACCTACCTACCTACATTATATACAGTATATCTACCTACCTACCTACCTACCACCTACCTACCTACCTACCTACCTTCCTACCTACCTACCTACCTACTTACCTTCCTACCTACCTACCTACCTACTTACCTTCCTACCTACCTACTAATCTACCTACATTATATATACCTACCTACCTATCCATGTTCATCTTCGTGTGTGCGTGTGTTTGTGTGTGTGTGGTGCTGTGTAGGTGTGTGTGTGTGTGTGTGTGTGTGTGTGTGTGCGTGGTGCTGTGTAGGTGTGTGTGCGTGTGTGTGTGTGTGTGTGTCGGTTTTTCTCATGCTATCATTACCATCAATCATTCCATCGCCTCTATCGTCCACCCCCTGTCATGCTATCGCCATCATTCTACCTCTCATTCTATTGCTGTCATTCTATCAACTATCATTCTGTCCCCTCCTTCCTCCATCCCTGTCATTCTATCACTATCTATCATTCTATTATATCTATTTTCATGTCTTTCGGCCTAGTCATTCTTCACTATCATTCTTTTTTATTATTTCTGTCTGTCTTTTGCCTTTCCCTGTCATTCTATCCTTGTCATTCTATTTCTGCATATTCCTTTCACTCCTGTCATTCTTCACTCATTCTTTTATGCATACGGTATCACTGCCATCACTCTTTCCCCTTCTGCCCCTCTCCCTGTCATTCTCTCTATCATTTTATTGCCATCTATTAAATACCTTTCATTCTATCATTCTTCACTCATTCTTTTTTTATGATTGTCGTATATCACTCTATCCCCTTCTGTCATTCTCACCCTGTCATTCTATCTATCATTCTATCTATCTATTTTTATACCTTTCAGTCCTGTCATTCTACACCGTCATTCTTCTTTTATCATTCTGTCACTACTACCTATCACTCACCTTTATCCTTGTCATTCTATTCGTCTATCTATCTTTCTATCTATCCATATACCTATCACTCCTGTCATTCTCCACCATCATTCTTTTTTCTTATTGTTACTACTGTCACTCTTCTACCTCTATCCCTGTCATTCTATCTACCTCTCAGTCTATCGCTGTCTATCTATCTATACCTTTCAATCCTGTCATTCTTCACCATCATTCTTTTTTCTAATTGTCACTACTGTCACTCTTCTACCTCTATCCCTGTCATTCTATCTACCTCTCAGTCTATCGCTGTCTATTTATATCTATCCACATACCTTTCAGTCCTGTCATTCTACACTCATTCTTGTCATTCTTCGCCTGCTGCATGCCACCCGCCTCTCTCACTCCGCGCGTCATTCTTCTTGTGTCATTCTGCTCTTTGCTTCCTGTGTCCGGGATAGTTTTTAGATAGATAGATAGACAGGGATAGATAGATAGACAGACAGACAGACAGACGGATAGACAGACAGACACATCAGTAAGTAAATAGATAGATAAATAAATCGATAAATAAAATCCCAAATAAATGCCGTCAATAAAAAATACGTGTTGTCTGTCACGTAGCGATTTAGTCTCATTTAATTCCTTGTATGATTTTAGAATTTCGAAAGAAAAAAATAAAATGAGTAGATGATTTTTTGTTTTTTGGTTTTAAATCCCTCCCCCCCTCTGTCTGTCTGTCTGTCTGTCTCTCTCTCTCTCTCTCTCTCTCTCTCTCTCTCTCTCTCTCTCTCTCTCTCTCTCTCTCTCCTTCTCTCTCTTTCGAGGACCAGGATGAACGTGTCTGTATGTGCATGAACGTTTTTGTGAATGTACGTATTTTGTGTATGAACGTTTTTGTGTATGTGTACATGGTAGAACGTGTATTTGTATGTACGTATTTGTGTATGTGAGCGTGCGTGTACGTATTTGTATGAACGTTTTTGTGTATGTGTAGGCTATATGCTGGAACGTATGTGTATGTGCATGAACGTGTATGGGTATGTACGTATTTGTGTATGTACGTATTTGTGTGTGTACGTATTTGTGTGTGTATCCTCTTCCGCCGCTCTGTCGAAAACGTACACACTTCCCAGAGGCGGCCATTATCCACGCCCTGACGTACGGACGCGAAACGTGGCAGACAGGGAGTCATTGTGAGTGGCTGTGTGTGGATTTCCTAACCCATGTGCCATAGCGATTTATTCTGGATATTACACTTCAGTATTCGATTGTTGTGTGTGTGTGTGTGTGTGTGTGTCCGACTCTGGGCATAGGCTTCACAGCCTGCTATCAAGGCCCAGCAGTCCTCTTACATACCATACACCACCACATGTCACCACTTCGGCGCTAACACGCACCGTCCATACTGGATACATGCTAGGGCTGTCTCATACAGGACTGGTGTATTTTGGTTTTAGCGGGGGTATTTTTATGGCACTAACACCCACCGTCCATACTGGATACATGCTAGGGCTGTCTCATACTGGACTGGTGTACTGGTATTAGCGGGGATATTTTTACATGTCGGCGGGTCTTCTGGTAGATCAGGAAAGCCTGATTTAATGAAATTCAAATCCTTAAACTGTTCCCTGCCCCAGTGGGGATTTGAACCTGGGTCCGTTAGAACTGCAGGCCACCTCTCTACCGATTGAGCCACCGTCTGGTAGTAGTAGTACGAATTATAATAGCAGTAATGGTGGTAGTAGTAGTAGTAGTAGGTCGCTTTTCGGTAGTGTAAATACCTCACAGGAAAGTTCTGAGGTGTAATACGAAAATAAATCGCCAAGTGAAGTATGTTAAAAGCCTCCTCACAGGAAAATTCTAAGGTGTAAATACGAAAATAAGTCGCCAAGTGAATGATGTTAAAAGCCTCCTCACAGGAAAATTCTAAGGTGTCTTACGAAAATAAATCGCCAAGTGAAGGATGTTACGAAGCCTCTGTCATACATATTTCCTGAATCCGGATTGTTTTTTACGCCTGACGTACGGAAGCGAGACGCGGACGGAAAGCAGTCACGGTGAAGGTTAGGACAAAGGAAGGGAGCACTTCTTCGTGACTATCATTCCGGTTTCAGTACCTTAATATTTTCCTGTGTGTTACTTATGCACCGTAGACCATTTCCTCGTCGGCTTAGGAGGCTCCCAAACACCTCTTCCTTAGCGATTTATTTTGAGTACCCATTAATATCACTGGACCATTTCCTCGTGGGGTTAGGAGGCTCCCAAACACCTCTTCCTTAGCGATTTATTTTGAGTACCCATTAATATCACTGGACCATTTCCTCGTCGGCTTAGGAGGCTCCCAAACACCTCTTCCTTAGCGATTTATTTTTACCCATCAATATAACTGTGGACCATTTTCTCGTGGGGTTAGGAGGCTCCCAAACACCTCTTCCTTAGCGATTTATTTTGAGTACCCATTAATATCACTGGACCATTTCCTCGTCGGCTTAGGAGGCTCCCAAACAGCTCTTCCTTAGCGATTTATTTTGAGTACCCATTAATATCTGTGGACCGTTTTCTCGTGGGGTTAGGAGGCTCCCAAACACCTCTTCCTTAGCGATTTATTTTTACCCATCAATATATCTGTGGACCATTTTCTCGTGGGGTTAGGAGGCTCCCAAACACCTCTTCCTTAGCGATTTATTTTAAGTACCCATTAATATCCATATATCTTTTTAATGCCAACATACAGTATCACACAAGAATACATTAACGGAGTATAATCAAAAAATAAATCGGTAAGGAAGAGGTGTTAATAAGCTTCCTATGTCAATGTTAAATTGATATCAATAAACTAGAAGGGAATATTAATGAGTAACGTGCAAAATAAATCGCTAAGGAAGTGGTGTTAAGAGAACCTAAATTACCAGCGTACGAGCCACAGTATAGTCGAAGAAATACGAAACTCGCACGTATTGCACTGGAAAATAAGGCTGATTATGAAGTAGACGCTCCTGAGTACCGGAATTCTTCGTTCTGCGTCGCTTTACTTATCGTTCGGTGGATCAGTATGTCTGCTTGTGTGTGTGTGTGTGTGTGTGTGTGTGTGTGTGTGTGTGAGGTCAGTGTGGGTCATTTAGAATCATAGCCTGGTGTGTGTGTGTGTGTGTGAGGTCAGTGTGGGTCATTTAGAATCATAGCCTGGTGTGTGTGTGTGTGTGTGTGTGTGTGTGTGTGTGAGGTCAGTGTGGGTCGTTTAGAATCAGCCTGGTGTGTGTGTGTGTGTGTGTGTGTGTGTGTGTGTGTGTGTGTGGTCAGTGTGGGTCATGTAGAATCATAGCCTGGTGTGTGTGTGTGTGTGTGTGTGTGTGTGTGTGAGGTCAGTGTGGGTCATGTAGAATCATAGCCTGGTGTGTGTGTGTGTGTGTGTGTGTGTGTGTGTGAGGTCAGTGTGGGTCATGTAGAATCATAGCCTGGTGTGT
>NC_136955.1:1160000-1172500 GCF_032717465.1 Coenobita brevimanus | reverse complement strand
ATGTGTACGTATAGCTGTGTATGTATGTGTATGTGAGTATTTTTCCCTGATATATTTCCTTACAAAAATATACACACATATTATACATAAAGATATACTTTATTTTTGAGTATACATATTTAATGTACTTATTGTTTTGTGTATGCGATGTGTCGGCGTATTTATTTATTTATATTGTGAAGGACAGGGTGGCGTGGAGGCGATTTGTTTGTGGCCACCCCGTATAAGGGATTAAGGCGTCTGGGAATAGGTAAATAGATATTGTGAATCTGTTCTTTATTTTTTCATATTAATATTTGTGGTAGTTTTTTTTTATTATTATTTTTTTTTTAGTGTCAGGAAAAATAAAAACAGGCCAAACACCTGTTCGTTAGCGATTTATTTTGCTTATATATTTTTTACAATTGTTTTTTTATTATTAGTGTTAGGTTGCAGTAATACTCGGACGTAACACCTTTTCTTAAGCGATTTATTATTATTATTATTTTTACGTTTGTGATTTAGCGTCAGATTGTAATAGTACTCCCTAACACCTCTTCGTAAGCGATTTATTTTGCATATTATTCGCTACTGTCCTCTTCCTAAGCGATTTATTTTGCTTATTACTCGGTACTGTCCTCTTCCTAATCGATTGATTGTGCTTATTACTCCCTAACACCTCTTCCTAATCGATTTATTTTGCTTATTACTCCCTAACACCTCTTCCTAATCGATTTACTTTGCTTATTACTCCTTAACACCTCTTCCTAATCGATTTATTGTGCTTATTACTCCCTAACACCTCTTCCTAATTGATTTATTTTGCTTATTACTCCCTAACACCTCTTCCTAATCGATTTATTTTGCTTATTACTCCCTAACACCTCTTCCTAATCGATTTATTTTGCTTATTACTCCCTAACACCTCTTCCTAATTGATTTATTTTGCTTATTACTCCCTAACACCTCTTCCTAATCGATTTATTTTGCTTATTACTCCCTAACGCCTCTTCCTAATCGATTTACTTTGCTTATTACTCCCTAATACCTCTTCCTAATTGATTTATTTTGCTTATTACTCCCTAACACCTCTTCCTAATCGATTTATTTTGCTTATTACTCCCTAACACCTCTTCCTAATCGATTTATTTTGCTTATTACTCCCTAACACCTCTTCCTAATCGATTTATTTTGCTTATTACTCCCTAACACCTCTTCCTAATCGATTTATTTTGCCTATTACTCGCTAACACCTCTTCCTAAGCGATTTATTTTGCTTATTACTCGCTACTATCCTTGTCATATCAATCAAACGCCACCCTACTCGTCATAGATAATTTACACATCAATATTAACCTTCCGTACCCAAAAATAAATCGCTAAGGAGTAGGTGTTAGGGAGCGTCGTGACCTTGAAAGTTTTGAGTTGTATGAATATATTTTAGTGAATTAGGTGCTCTCTCTCTCTCTCTTTCTCTCTCTCTCTCTCTGGAACGTACATATAAAATTCAGTTATCATCATCATCATCATCATCATCATCCAGACCCCTTTCCTGCGTGATGATGATGATTATGATGATGTGTGTGTGTGTGTTTATGTGATTGTGTATGTGTAATATGTGACGTTACAATTCCTATGTTATGTGATGAAGTTATGTAGCTATGTTATGTGAAGTTTTGTAGGTATGTTATGTGATGAAGTTATGTAGGTATGTTATGTGATGAAGTTATGTAGGTATGTTATGTGATGAAGTTATGTAGGTATGTTATGTGAAGTTATGTAGGTATGTTATGTGATGAAGTTATGTAGTTATGTTATGTGAAGTTTTGTAGGTATGTTATGTGAAGTTTTGTAGGTATGTTATGTGATGAAGTTATGTAGCTATGTTATGTGACGTTATGTAGGTATGTTATGTAGTTATGTAGCTATGTTATGTGATGAAGTTATGTAGTTATGTTATGTGAAGTTATGCAGTTATGTTTTATGTGAAGTTATGTAGCTATGTGATGAAGTTATGTTGTGAAGTTATGTAGGTATGTTATGTGAAGTTATGTAGCTATGTTATGTGATGAAGTTATGTAGTTATGTTATGTGAAGTTTTGTAGGTATGTTATGTGAAGTTATGTAGGTATGTTATGTGAAGTTATGTAGCTGTTATGTGAAGTTATGGAGGTATGTTATGTGAAGTTATGTAGGTATGTTATGTGAAGTTATGTAGGTATGTTATGTGAAGTTATGTAGGTATGTTATGTGAAGTTATGTAGGTATGTTATGTGAAGTTATGTAGGTATGTTATGTGAAGTTATGTAGCTATGTTATGTGAAGTTATGTAGCTATGTTATGTGAAGTTATGTAGGTATGTTATGTGAAGTTATGTAGGTATGTTATGTGATGTTATGTAGCTATGTTATGTGTAGTTGTGTAGGTATGTTATGTGAAGTTATGTAGATGTTATGTGAAGTTATGTAGGTATGTTATGTGATGTAATGTAGGTATGTTATGTGAAGTTATGTGGCTATGTTATGTGAAGTTATGTAGCTATGTTATGTGATTTAGTTATGTAGATATGTTGTAAAGTTATGTAGGTATGTTATGTGAGTAGCTGTTATGTGATGAAGTTATGTGAAGTTATGTAGCTATGTTATGTGAAGTTATGTAGATGTTATGTGAAGTTATGTAGGTATGTTATGTGAAGTTATGTGGCTATGTTATGTGAAGTTATGTAGCTGTTATGTGATTTAGTTATGTAGATATGTTATGTGAGTAGCTGTTATGTGATGAAGTTATGTAGGTATGTTATGTGAAGTTAGGTAGCTATGTTATGTGAAGTTATGTAGCTATGTTATGAAGTTAGGTAGGTATGTTATGTGAAGTTAGGTAGGTATGTTATGAAGTTAGGTAGGTATGTTATGTGAAGTTAGGTAGGTATGTTATGAAGTTAGGTAGGTATGTTATGAAGTTAGGTAGGTATGTTATGTGAAGTTAGGTAGCTATGTTATGTGAAGTTATGTAGCTATGTTATGTGAAGTTAGGTAGGTATGTTATGTGAAGTTATGTAGCTATGTTATGAAGTTAGGTAGGTATGTTATGTGAAGTTAGGCAGCTATGTTATGTGAAGTTAGGTAGCTATGTTATGTGAAGTTAGGCAGCTATGTTATGTGAAGTTAGGTAGCTATGTTATGTGAAGTTAGGCAGCTATGTTATGTGAAGTTAGGCAGCTATGTTATGTGAAGTTAGGTAGCTATGTTATGTGAAGTTAGGCAGCTATGTTATGTGAAGTTAGGTAGCTATGTTATGTGAAGTTAGGCAGCTATGTTATGTGAAGTTAGGTAGCTATGTTATGTGAAGTTAGGTAGCTATGTTATGTGAAGTTAGGTAGGTATGTTATGTGATAGTATGTTATGTGATTATGTGATGTCAGTTCATGTAGTAACCCCCCCCTCTTGCAGGCTTCGCGATGATTGGTGGAGCCTGTGAGGGAGCGCCGCCCCCCCAGCCAGGTTAGTCTCTCTCTCTCTCTCTCTCTCACACACACACACACACACACACACACACACACACACACACATTTTTATCAGCTTAATCCCTCCTCTCTCTCTCTCTCTCTCTCTCTCTCTCTCTCTCTGACATTCTTACACACTCCATGACTCACTCACATCACATCACTGACTCACACACACACACACACACACACACACACACACACACACACACACACACACACACACACACTGGCTCACTCTCTCTCTCTCAGTGCTGTCTCTATCTCACATTCATCTCTCTCTCTCCCACTGTTCCTCCATTCATTTTCTTCCACGCATGCAGACGTACGATCTCTCTCTCTCTCTCTCTCTCTCTCTCATTTTCTTGCGCACATGCATACAATCTCTCTCTCTCTCTCTCTCTCTCTCTCTCTCTCTCTCCGCCCCCTCTCTCTCTTCCGCGCTCCTATTGGCCGAGTCGCTCTCTCTCCGCCCTAATATATTTTTTTCTTTCCCTCCCTCCCTCCCTTCCTCCCTCCCTCCCTCCCTTTCCTTCTCCCTCCACCCACTGACATAACCCTGCCCCCGTATTTCCTCCCTCCCTCTCCCCCCCTCCCCTTCCCTCTCCTCCTCGCCCTCCCTCCCTCTCCTTCCTTTCTTCCCTCCCTCCCTCCTCCCCCTCCTTCCCTTGACATAACCCCTCCCTGTCCTTCCCTCTCTCCTCCCCTTTCCTCCCTCCCTCCCATTGCTGACATAACCTCTCCCTCCCTCTCCCCGCTCCTTCCTCCCCCCCTTCCCTCCTCTCTCCACCCTCTCACTCCGCTTACAAGCATATTTTCCCGGAATCAGTGTGTCCCGCCTATGCGTTTAACCGAAGCAAGGAGAGTGCGCAGTGAGGTGGGGGGGGGGTCATGCGTCCGATTGCGTGCGTTTTGCGTGTGCGTGCGTTTTGTTGCGTCATGCACTAAGGCGTAAGAGAGGTGTACGCATGGCTTGTTCGTGCGTATGTGCGTATAGTGAGGATGAGTGTTGGTAGTAGTAGAGATGGTGTTATTATTATTATTATTATTATTATTATTATTACCACTTACTGCCACCACTACTATTACTAACTACTACTACCACTACTATTACTACGACTACTACCACTACTACTACTACTACTACTACTACTACTACCACCACCACAGGAAGAAAAAGTAAATACGCAATACATATAAACAAACAGATGTGTGTGTGTGTGTGTGTGTGTGAGAGAGAGAGAGAGAGAGAGAGAGAGAACTGATAAGGTTAGGAGGAGGAAGAGGATATGGAGAGAGAGAGAGACCCCAGATGCTCCCCCAAAATACCACTCAACCATCCACATGTCGATCAAGGTCCCTATGTTTGATGAGGGGTTGATATTTGTGTGTGTGTGGACCTCATCTCTCTCTCTCTCTCTATCAATTTTCCTCATTCACTTCTCTCTCTCTCTCTCTCTCTCTCTCTCTCTCTCTCTCTCTCTCTCTCATCAATTTTCCTCATTCACTTTCACTCCTTTGTCTCATTTTCATCACTTTCGTCATTTCCTTCCTCTCCTCTCCTCTCCTCTCCTTTCCTCTCTCTTTCCTCCTTCTCTCTTCTCCTCTCCTTTCCTCTTTCCTCCGCCCCTCCACTCCTCTCCTCTTTCCTCCGCCCCTCCTTCCCTCCACTCTTTCCTCCATCTCTCCATTATTCACTCCCTTATCTTCTCAGTCTCTCCTTTCTGTTATCTTTCTCCTCTCTTTCCCTCCTTTCCTCTCTTTTCCTCGACTCCTTTCCTCCCTCTTTCCTCCCTCTCTCTTCTCCTTTTCTCTCTTTCCTCCTCTCCTTCGTCTTCCCTCTTTCCTCCACTCCTCTCCTTTCCTCCCTTTCTCTGTCTTTCCTCCCTCTCTCTTCTCTCATCCCTCTCTTTCCTCCCTCTTTCCTCCCTCTTTCCTCCACTCCTCTCTGTCCTCACTCTCTCCCTTTTTTCCCTCCTCTCCTCTCTATTCCTCCCTCTCTTCCCTCCCTCTCTCTTCTCCTCTCTTTCCTCCATCCCTCCACCTCTCCATACCTAACCCCTCTAATCTCTCCTATCGGCTCTGTTCTCTCCCTTTATCGGCTATTTCCTTCCATTTTATCGGTTCCTCCTTCGCCAGTCTCTCCCTCCATTAACGGTTTTTCCCTCCTGTCTCTCCATCCATTAACGGTTTTTCCCTCCTGTCTCTCCATCCATAAACGGTTTTTCCCTCCTGTCTCTCCATTCTTTAACGGTTTTTCCCTCCTGTCTCTCCATTCTTTAACGGTTTTTCCCTCCTGTCTCTCCATCCATTAGCGGTTTTTCCCTCCTGTCTCTCGATCCATTAACGGTTTTTCCCTCCTGTCTCTCCATCCATTAACGGTTTTCTCCTCCTGTCTCTCCATCCATTAACGGTTTTTCCCTCCTGTCTCCATCCATTAACGGTTTCTCCCTCCTGTCTCTCCATCCATTAACGGTTTTTCCCTCCTGTCTATCCATCCATTAACGGTTTTCCCCTCCTGTCTCTCCTTTATCGGTTATATCTCCCTCCTTTATCGGTTATTTCCTTCGTTTATCGGTTCTTCCTTCTCTTGCCTCACCTTCTCCTTCGTCTACCGGTTTCTCTCCTGCCTCTCCAAATTCTTCTTCATCGGTTTCTCTCCTTCCTCCATCGGTAACCCCTCCTCCGTCTGTCGGTTTTTCCCTCCTTCCTCTCCTCCTCCTCCTTTATCCGTTTATCTCCATCGTTTATCGGTTATGTTGTTCCTTTATCGGTTATATGTTCTTCGTTTATCGGTTATGTTGTTCCTTTATCGGTTATGTTGTTCCTTTATCGGTTATATATTCTTCGTTTATCGGTTATGTTCTTCGGTTATCGGTTATATGTTCTTCCTTTATCGGTTATATTCTTCCTTTATCGGTTATATTCTTCCTTTATCGGTTATATTCTTCCTTTATCGGTTATATTCTTCCTTTATCGGTTATATTCTTCCTTTATCGGTTACATTCTTCCTTTATCGGTTATGTTGTTTCTTTATCGGTTAGGTTGGTCCTTTATCGGTTATGTTCATCTTTATCGGTTATATGTTCTTCCTTTATCGGTTATATTCTTTATCGGGTCAGACTTCTTTATCGGTTATCTCATTTCCTTAGGAAGAGGTGCTACGACGCCTCACCTGATATTCATACCTGGCTTGGCCTTGATTAAGCAAATTGATTTAATCATGTGATGAAATAATTGATTTTTTTTTGCTATTTTTTTTATTTCCTTATTTAAAAGTTAACAAAAATAGAATCTGAAGGTTTATAAAAGTGTATAACTTTGTTGGCATTGCATTTATTCAGATAGTTAAGCATTAAGTCATCAGATTATGGAGAATGGTGCTATTAGACATTGGTGCGTCGTAGGATAGAAGAGATATGTTTACATTTGTGACACTAAGTACTGAAATTATTTGTAGATGTGTCAAGTGGGGTTGGTGGAGGATTAGTGCCCCTCCCTGTAAAACAATTAACTCTAAGCCCTTGGCCACCCCGTTTGGGATACATGGCGTCTGGCAATGGATGAATGAATGAAATACTGAGACATAAATTAAAAACGCAAGCCATAAGACTAGGTAGGCTGTGCTGGGTTCCTTAAGGCCATGGCGTAATATTATCAGTGTAAGATTTGTCTGTGTGGTAATATAATCATCATTCATTCATTCATTGCCAGACGCCATGTATCCCAAACGGGGTGGACAAGGGCTTAAGAGTTAATTGTTTTACAGGGAGGGGCACTAATCTTCCACCAACCCCACTCAGCCTGAACCAGCAGTGTACAGACAGGACATGAAGTGTACAATATTCAGTACAGTGCTTTTGAAATATTTGCTATATAATAAACAGAAAAATCAAATTAAAAAAAATATAAATCGAATAAATAAATAAAAATTCTATATAATACACAGAGAAATCAATAAAAAATTCAAATAAATCGAATATGTAAAAAATTCATTCATTTTTTTTTTTTTTAAATAAAATCACCAACCCTGATTTATACCATGGCTGTAAACTAAGGTGTAAGAGGAAGAATAAATCGCATAGGAAGACGCGCTACGACGCTTCGTCTGATATCTATACCGCGGCTCCAAACTGGGGTGTAAGAAGAATAAATCGCTTAGGAAGAGGTGCTGCGACGCTAAATCTGATATTCATACCACTTTATCCTTTGATTCACGTCCCGTCATTCCGATATATCACTGCCAGGGTCATACCGTAAGGCCTTCTCCTGAGCGAATTAGTCTACATATAAACCAGAATATCCTCTTCTTTGTTTGGGTCATGTTTTATTTAGCTTTGGATGTTTCGTAAAGCCTTCACCTAAGCGATTTAATCTGTACATAAACCAGGGTCATGTTTTATGTAGCTTTTGATATTTCGTAAAGCCGTCTCCTAAGCGATTTAATCTGTACATAAACCTGAATATCCTCGAGAGAGAGAGAGAGAGAGAGAGAGAGAGAGAGAGAGAGAGAGAGAGAGAGAGAGAGAGAGATTACACACACACACTGAGGAAAATGTTACTTGATAGAGAGAGAGAGAGAGAGAGAGAGAGAGAGAGAGAGAGAGGGAATAAGTCGCAGAGCAGAAGGTGTTAAAGAAGAGAGCACAACCTGGCTCTCTGTCACAGCTCGCCAAAGCCGTCTGTGCATCGTATCCCGTGAATCCTCCTCCTTAGCGATTTATTTTTTTGCCACAACACGCCTTTAATCCAAGTTTTGAGAGGGGGGTGTCATATCCCGTAAATCCTTCTCTGTAGCGATTTATTCTATGCCTCGACATGCCTTTAATCCAAATTTTCAGGGGGAGTGTCATATCCCGTAAATCCTTCTCTGTAGCGATTTATTCTTTGCCTCAACATCCCTTTAATCCAAGTTTTCAGGGGGGGTGTCATATCCCGTAAATCCTTCTCTGTAGCGATTTATTCTTTGCCTCAACATGCCTTTAATCCAAGTTTTGAAGGGGGGTGTCATATCCCGTAAATCCATCTCCTTGGCGATTTATTCTTTGCCGCAACATCCCTTTAATCCAAGTTTTCAGGGGGGGGGTGTCATATCCCGTAAATCCTTCTCCGTAGCGATTTATTTTTTTGTTATAACATCCCTTTCATCGAGGTTTGTAAGGGGGTGAGAGGGATGGAGTGTCAGGTTCCGTAAATCCATCTCCTCAGCGATTTATTTCCAGTGTCACCCCGCGCAGGCCCCCTCAAAGGGCAGAAATCCTGGAACGGATAGATAGATAGACAGATCGATAGATAGATAGAGGTGTTAGTCGATAGATAGATAGACAGATAGACAGACAGACGCAGGATAGGTAAAGAAGAAGGGAAGAAAATGGAGAGAGAGAGAGAGGAGAGAGAGAGAGAGAGAGAGAGAGAGAGATGATGATGTAAGTTGGTTTTAGTAAATGATGTGATATTGATTAATTCCTCCACCACACACCACCACACCACACCACACCACACCACACCACAATACCTCCCTACCACATAATACCATACCTCCACACCACCACGACCCTACCACATAATACCACGCCACCACACCACACCACTACTCTACCACATAATACCATACCTCCACACCACCACTACCCTACCACATAATACCACGCCACCACACCACACCACAATACCTCCCTACCACATAATACCATACCTCCACACCACCACTACCCTACCACATAATACCACGCCACCACACCACACCACAATACCTCCCTACCACATAATACCATACCTCCACACCACTGCTACCCTACCACATAATACCACGCCACCACACCACACCACAATACCTCCCTACCACATAATACCATACCTCCACACTACCACTACCCTACCACATAATACCACGCCACCACACCACACCACTACTCTACCACATAATACCACGCCACCACACCACACCACTACCCAACCACATAATACCACGCCACCACACCACACCACAATACCTCCCTACCACATAATACCATACCTCCACACCACCACAACCCTACCACATAATACCACGCCACCACACCACACCACAATACCTCCCTACCACATAATACCATACCTCCACACCACCACTACCCTACCACATAATACCACGCCACCACACCACACCACAATACCTCCCTACCACATAATACCACGCCACCACACCACACCACAATACCTCCCTACCACATAATACCATACCTCCACACCACCACTACCCTACCACATAATACCACGCCACCACACCACACCACCACCCTACCACATAATACCACGCCACCACACCACGTCACAATACCACCCTACCACACCACACCACACCACACCACCACTACCGTACCACTCACAACCATACAATACCACTACATTATACCACTTCAATGACCATATTTATCCAGTAGTAGTAGTAGCAGTAGTCGTTGTAGTAGTGTGTGTGTGTTTAGTGAGAGTATGACTGATTTTGGGTGTAGTGATGAATGTGAGTGTGTAGTGGTGAGTGTGAGTGTGTGTGTGTGTGTGTGTGTGTGTGTGTGTGTGTGTGTAGTGAGAGCATGACTGGGGGTGTAGTTATGAACGTGAGTGTGCGTATAGATTGAGCACAAAGGTAAGCAAATGCCAACAACCGATTTATTCCTCCAGGTCTGCTATCTTAGGGTAGGTGATAAAAAGAAGAGAGAGAGAGAGAGAGAGAGAGAGAGAGAGAGAGAAAAGTAGCTAAGTGTGGAAAGAAGCCATAGAGAAAGGAAGAAGAAGAGGACGAAAGAGAGAGAGAGAGAGAGAGGAAAAAAGAGAATGGAAAGAGAGAGAAGGGAGGAGGGAGAGAAGGGGAGAGAAAGAAAAAACGGGAGCGATGGGAGAAGGAACACACACACACACACACACACACACTCTCTCTCTCTCTCTCTCTCTCTCATAATTACAAGCATACATCACCAGTCTAGCCATAACTACGTTACTACCACAATTACCTACTCAACCACAACTACCACCACCACCCCTACCACAACTACCTCCATCACTACTACCACCCCTACCACAACTACCACCATCACTCCTACTACCACAACTACCATTATCACTTCTACCACAACTACCACCATCAGTACTACTACAACTACCACCATTACCACCACAACTACCACCATCAGTACTACCACAACTACCACCATCACATCTACCACAACTGCCACCATCACATCTACCACAACTACCACCATCAGTACTACCACAGCTACCACCATTAACACCACAACTACCACCATCACTACTACCACAACTACCACCATCACTACTACCACAACTACCACCATCACTACTACCACAACTACCACCATCACAACTACCACCATCAACTCCTTCTGCCACAACTACCACCATTACCACCACAACTACCACCATCACTGCTACCACAACTACCACCATCCATCACAGAAATTACTAGCATACACTCACCGCTTTCCCGGCAACACACACACACACACACACACACACACACACACACAGGAAATACAGCAATGAGAGCGGATGTATAGCCAGATAATACAACATTGATTAATAGAGTAGGTCTTGTATTCGTGGGTGTAGTGTGAGTGGTACGTAACGCCAGTCCGTAAGCGATTTATTACGTACTTTATAATGGAGTGTCCTTGTGTATGCTATTTCGCAGCTTACGTGTTTATTATTATTATTATTATTATTATTATTATTATTTTAGTAGTAGTAGCATCATTATTCTCTCTCTCTCTCACACACACACACACACACACACACACACACACACACACACACACACACACACACACCATTGTAGGCAAGAGCGGATGTCCTTAACCCTTTCAGCCCGAGCACGTTTTATTTCCTATTTTCTTTCTTGACGTTGCACCATTTCCTAAGCGATTTATTTTGCTTGTTACACCTTACTGTCCTATTGTGTGTTCTATAAATCCAATGTCGCCATACTCTGCATAAATGACGTACAACAGGATATTAACCAGCCGTAACCAAAAATAAATCGCTAAGGAAGAGGTGTTAGGGAGCATAAATCCTTCCAATATCGCCATACTCTTCATAAATAACCTAGGATATTAACCAGCCATATCCAAAAATAAATCGCTCAGGAAGAGGTGTTAGGGAGCATAAATCCTTCCAATATCGCAATACTCTATAACTTACGGAATATTAATTAGCCATAGCCAAAAATAAATCGCCAAGGAAGAGGTGTTAGGGAGCATAAATCCATCCAATATCGCAATACTCTATAACGTACAAAAGGATATTAACCAGCCGTAGCCAAAAATAAATCGCAAAGGAAGAGGTGTTAGGGAGCTTAAATCCTTCCAATATCGCCATACGCTATAACTTACAGAATATTAACCAGCCGTAGCCAAAAATAAATCGCTCAGGAAGAGGTGTTAGGGAGCTTAAATCCTTCCAGTATCGCCATACGCTATAACCTACAGAATATTAACCAGCCGTAGCCAAAAATAAATCGCCAAGGAAGAGGTGTTAGGGAGCATAAATCCATCCAATATCGCAATACTCTATAACGTACAAAAGGATATTAACCTGCCATATCCAAAAATAAATCGCTCAGGAAGAGGTGTTAGGGAGCTTAAATCCTTCCAATATCGCCATACTCTATAACCTACAGAATATTAACCAGCCGTAGCCAAAAATAAATCGCAAAGGAAGAGGTGTTAGGGAGCATAAATCCTTCCACTATCGCCACACTCTATAACTTACAGAATATTAACCAGCCGTAGCCAAAAATAAATCGCAAAGGAAGAGGTGTTAGGGAGCATAAATCCTTCCAATATCGCCACACTCTATAACCTACCGAATATTAACCAGCCGTAGCCAAAAATAAATCGCCGAGGAAGAGGTGTTAGGGAGCTTCCTTGATACGGTTCCTGGCCTTCATTAGCCTCTTCAGTACGAGGACGCTTTTTTAACCATGAAATTATATGGTATTAAATTGAAATAAAAAAATAAAATGATA